>NC_051184.2:104457282-104535432 GCF_013339695.2 Rhipicephalus sanguineus
GGCCTTGGATGCTGGTTGCGAGCTTCTGTTTTGCTACCTCAGAGCATCCTGCAGATGTGCCAAATATCTGATTGAGTTGCGCCGTGAACGCTGCCCAATCAGGAAAGTCGCTTTCATGGTTGTAGAACCAGGTTTTAGCCACTTCCTTGAGGTGAAAAGGAACGTAGCGTAGTTTGTAGGCCTCGTCCCAATGGTTACAAACACTGGTTCTGTCATAATTGTCGAGCCAGTCCTCGACGTCTTCATCGCGAACGCCTCAAAATACCGTAAGGTCTCGTTGCGACGTACTCACTGTGTAGTTAGGCCCAACTGGCTGAGCAGAAGTGGTTGCGGCAGCGGATGCGTTGTTTTGTGCCATCACTGTCGTTTGCGAGCACAACCGTCGACCAGACCGGAGCTCCAGCGGTGACCGGTAGAGCAGGAGGATGTGGGAACCACAGCACGCTCCACCACTTATGAGGCGACGTCCAGTACGGTAATCGAAACGTTATATTTGAATGTACTAACGGCGTGAGCCTAAAGCGGTGCAGCCCACGTGACAAACGAAGATGATTACAATGGTGTCTGTACAGATTGAAGATGAATACATAGTCAGCGCTCACAATATCTATATATATATATATGTATATATAATTATATATATATATATAATATATATAATATATATATATATATATATATATAGATATATATATATATATATATATATATATATATATATTATATATATATTATATCTATATATTAATATATATGTATATATATATAATATAATATACATAGATATATATACTATATATATATATATATATATATATATATTATATATATATATATATGTATATAAGATATATATATATATTACATATATTATATATATATATAATTATATATATATATATATATATTCGAGGAAAGGTGTCGCCGGATCCGTAAGTACCAGCAAAAGCAAGGTGTTGACGCACAGTGACAATAAGCTCTATTTGACGTTTCGCCGCGGGCCCGGCCTTAGTCAGATGAAAGGAGGACACTGGAACGGTCACTTATATGCCAGCGGTCACATTGATTACACAGTGATGCAATAGATACTTGCGGAAAAATAAAAAATAAATAAATAATAAATAACCAATTCAACACTATCACTTTTGGGTTTAATGAAAGTCCCGGCACTCTAACGTTTCGGCGCCCGTAACGTGCCATGCGCATTCATGTCCTTTCAGTAATCTTTTATGTACGCGTATATATATATATATTTTGATAGTAATTGTAGGTCCTGCATTGCACGTGTGTGTGTGTATATATATATATATATATACATATATATATATATATTTTAATTTTTGCTTTGCATATGCCCTTGGTTTCTCTTCTCTCTTTTGTTTGTTCTGCCTCAGTGGTGGCATGAGCTATCAATCGGTGTTTTTTCCTTTATTTTTCTTGCGTATGTATGATTGCGACATGAGCCTTACGACTATGATGATATTGTTAGTTTATTATTTTTAATTTATTTTTCCGCAAGTATCTATTGTATCACTGTGTAGTCAATGTGACCGCTGGCATATAAGTGACCGTTCCAGTGTCCTCGTTTCATTCTTACCAAGGCCGGGCCCACGGCCGAAACGTCAAATAAAGCTTCTTTTCACCTGTCCGTCAAACACCTTGCTTTTGCTATATATATATATATATATATATATATATATATATATATATATATATATATATATATATTTAAAATTAGGATATTGATTCATTTTATTTTAAGGTTACCATTACCTTTTTTAATACGAAAATGTTTTATGCCGGGGTCCACCACGGCTCCACTGACGTATTTCCGTCACGCATATGACGTTGCAAAATATAAAGACTAACGGTGGGCAAAGAAAAAAAAACCAGAAGAAAAAGTTACGTCACGGGGAATCGAACTTACGACCCCGCGCTCCGCAGCGCGAAACGATTCGACCACAGACTTTTTTTTTCTTTTCGATTCGACCACAGACGGCACGTTCTTCATGTTGCTCGTTCTTCGGCACGTTCTTAGACGAGCTATTTATATACACCATTTGCCGGTGGCGGTACTCAGAGATAGTTCTTACAGCGTGTTTTCATTATCACTAGCGAGATGGCTCGAAGGGCTCGAAGAGCGCGCTTTAAAGGTCGTCGCCGTTGCGACGAGCGCCCGCGTCTGCAGGGCGTGGTCGCTCGCGCGTGCGCTTATCTCGTAATCGCGGTGGTTTGTACGCCTCGCGTTGAGAGTACGAAGGTCACTTGTCTCACTGCAACGGCCGCTTTTGCGAAAGGAGCGCGGTGCTCACGCAGAAATAAGTTACAAATGTGACGATTAGTTCGCTCTTATCCTGTGTATGTTCGTTCCGTGCGTCCTTTCTGCTTGAGCAGCGCGTTGCAACTTTCGAGCTGCTTGCCGTTCTTCGCGTTACATTACAATTTGTTGCTGTAGCATTCATTCCTTCGCCCTTGGGGCGAAATAATGCGTAACAAACGCTCAACTACGTCTGTGAAGACACGTTTCACTTTCGTGTTATACCGATTCCTATGACAGAGGGATCAGCCATGTTTTTTACATATTTGATCGAGCGCCCAAATTTCCTATGAAATTTGTAATGGTTCTATTTGTAACCTCCCTTCTAAAGTACTATTACATTTTATAAATCCACTCAATCCTTGTCAAATCCGCCACAGTGGATGTGAACCTGTGATGAGTGGAGTGCGCGTTCGAATTGTGCACCTTTGAAAAGTGAGAGCCATAAAGACAAAGACGACAAGGTGTGCGCGTGCGGAGATGATCACGGTGCCGAAAGGTAGACGACAACGACGACGAGAACCTTCACGAGGGCGCGAGGATTCGACGGACAAGTGGCCCAATAAGAAGACAGCACGGAGCATGTCAGGAGCCAATCACCTGTCAACGCGGTGATCGAGCAGTGTCCAATGAAAAGTAGACAGGTGGACCGGAGAGCGAGAAAAGCCTTGTGCACGGAATTCCAAGGGGGAGTTCGAGGATACGTGGCGAAGAGAAGGTGTCACCGGACCGGGCGTTGAAGACGGGCAGTCGGGTTGCGGACCCGAGCCTCCAGGGCTTCAACCGGCCGGAGCATCCTGCCGCCTCGCTCCCGTGCGACGAGACCTTATCTATGGTACTCGCACACTACCTCAAGGCCTGCGGAGTTGGGTTCCGACAGGCAAGCAACAGCAGTTGGGCTACGGGCCCGAGCTGTGCACCCCAGTGCCTGGGCCTGCTCCTCCGGGCATCTCAAGGGGTCGCCCAGTAGCCACTTTTCCACGTCGCAGAAGCCAGACCCGTCAACTCCACCTGTCAAGTCTCCGCGATGTGGTGAGACCGAACTCTTATTATTCCCCGCTTTGCCGCCCAGCTGCGTCCGAACCAGACTGTCTACTTTAGGTCTTTGAACTGAGTTTTGTTTGTTGTTAAGAGTGCGCTACCGTGTGCAGTGAACCTTTTGTTGAGTGCTTGGCTTTAGACTGTTTTTCGCGCTAATGGTTTATTAAATGTCTTTGTGTGTGTTGAAACCAACGGCTTTGTCCTCAATAAAGCTCTCCTAAGCTCGGCCTTAGAGAGCTGTCGTAAACTGAAAAAAGAACCTGCATCACAGAACCACAGTTGAAGGTGAACAAGAACAAGAACAACAAGATGCGTTGGGGGCTGGCCACTTGGGCAGACGCATCTGGCATCGCAGCAGATGATACGTTAAGTGTTTCTCACTCAATACAGTACTGTTATTTCCAAAAATATAACACAGTTTAAACACAACTGCAGAGCAGTGCATACCCTGGTGGTTCAATTTGCCGAGGTTTCACTTCCATCTAACCATCACGCAAACTTTTTGCAATAAGATTTGCGTACAAAAGAATGAAGCAAGTTTTGATTGTTATAACTTCAAATCACTTTGTTTTATTTGGCAAACAGGCGTCGCGAATCTCAAGAACCTAATCCATCCGAAGCAGATCCGAAGCCTGTGCTTCCCTCATTCCAATGGTGTTTAAGCGCCGGTCAAGGAGCCTGTATAGACACTAGCGCCAGATTCCCGTCTAGGTATTATAGTATTAAACTCTATAGTATTCGTGGCGCAGGAAAATCTCTTTGTAGGCACTTTTGCTAGATCGCGCCACCATATCTACTTGAGTTCGCGATCGTGGGCGATTTAGCGTACTCTGAGTCGCGGTGCGTCGTCGTCTGCGCTTACTGTTGACACGTATTTAGAAGTCTCCTTCACCTGGTCTCACCTTCATTCATTACGACGAAAACTGAATGCTACAGTCCAGGCTAGCACGCGTCTCAGTCTATGGTACTCATACTTTTAGCTAACTAAGGGGAAGGCGGTACGAAGGCGGCGCCCCATACATTGACTTAGTAGGAAGCAGGTGCGCTTCGATGGCCCTTCGCCCCCCTCCCCCCCCCCCCCCGATGACGAACCCTGCACACGCTTATGATGGTAGTGCTCGCAACGGTAGTTAACGATGGATATAGGTAGGGCTGCGCGTTTCGGAGTTTATTTTTCTTGAAATTCGGAGGGTATTTTTCGGAGCTTATTTTTGGGAGGACATTCGGCGTTTCTCGGAGCTTATTTCACGTGAATCTCCAATTCTCCGAAATTCGGTGTTTAATTTTGTATTGTAAGTTGTTGCAATGTGTTCTTATAAACTTTATTTCCAATAAAAATGCGTTGCATTGTTGCTGATAATCTTGTTTCTGCATTCTTTCATTTTTTCTCACTTCCTGTTCATCTGCCATGTTAATAAGGCTGTTGATGTGCACTGCTGTAAACTTGCCGAAGTGTACTTTTTGGGGGGAGGAGGGGGAGGGCAGGAGCCAGTCATGATGCGGCTCAGCTTTTTCTCCCAGCCTCTCTTATCCTCTTGATCAAAGATAAATGGCCTATTAGTATTATTGTTCTCAATACTCCGAAATCCTAGATGAAATGATATCTGCGCACGTAAACATGCGAACAGAATAAGTGTATGTAGATGTCTGGAAGATTCGAAAGCACAAACATATATACATACAAGCACAAATATTTTAATACAAAACACCTAAGTTTGTATGTATTACAACCTTAAAGCTTGTTGTAATAGATGAAAGCACATTTTACGATGTATGCTGCCGCTGATGGATGTGCGCTATTTCCGATTGATAATTCTTAGATTTGAAAATCCCCTTTTAACGTTAAAAATGCCCTAATAAAATCTGAGTTTATCAGATAAATCCGAACTATCAAAAATTTTACCGGCTAGTGTTTACCGGATTTTTTCGGATTTTCGGAGCCATGGATATTGCGGCGCCATTATGGTCGGGTATTCTAATGCATCGGCGCAATGGGGAGCTCTTTCATTAGCGTCTGTATTAACTCTTGCCTTCACTAATCCAGTAGGGTAAGAGCTGCTGTATTTTCTCTTTCTCCCACACCTTTCCTCTCACGTTTAATTTCGGACGACCCAACTTTAGAGAACTTGCGATTTGGGGACCCAATACTCTGGGTCCCAACGCTGCGTTGTGCAGGCTGCTCTTGTGTTCGGAGGAGCAGCAGAGTTTAACAACTGCATGAAACGCAAGCTGCATTGGGTCAAACGCACGGGGCGTCACACGTGGCGAAATTAAAGTCATTCGAAACGCCGGCCGTACTGCGTCGTCGCTCGCGCTGCGCTGCGTCGTCTCCCGCGCTAACCAAGACGACCTGGGGACCCACGCTAGTTTTCAATTCGCGGGCTTTGGGTCAACGCGAGCGCAAGAGCCCAAGAGTCGCTGGGGTTCTGCGCACGCGCCCTGGCTGCTCGCAACTTTCTTGGGTCCCCAATCTCCTTGGAGCCCCAATTCTAAAACTGTATTAAGGTCGTAATATTTGGGCCCTTGTAAGTGGCATCGCAGCCGTTGGCAAGCTGAGCCTTTCAGAAACAACACAAGGCTAGCGGATCTTTAGCGCAACCTTTGCTATTCTTCGGCCACGGAGAAAGAAAGACAGGAGGGGAAACTCCGGGCCGGCGCCAGCGCGAGCGTGCGCCGCGATAACGTCACCCTGGAAGAGGAGGTTGGCGAACGTGCGCGCAGCGCGCCTTGCGGTGACTCAAGGAACTACGTGTTTTCCCCCGCTGTAGGAGAGCGCGCGCGCCCGCGGTCTCCGACGGTGCCCGTGTGTCGTCTGCTACATCTGCGACTGGCCGACTGCACTACGCTACCGGATGCAGCCATAAAAGTTTTTCGCCGTCGTGGTTTGCCGCAACGAAATAAGGCGCGTGTAGAGCATCTGAGTGGCAATATGTTTTATTATTTCTATTTTAGATCAGATGCTTTTCAGGCCACAACGAAAGAAAGAAACTTGGAAACTACGAAAAGCAGACGATCTGCAATCGTAGTCAGGCGCGTGCCGAAATTCACGCAAGTTCTTTGATATAATACAAGACGAGTATTTCTTCTATCTCATTAGCATGCACCATAAAATAACGTCGATAAGAAACCAAGAACCGGCCGGAAGATCGCTGAAATTACCGATAAAAGCAGCGCCAAACGAGAGAAGGTGCTCCGTCGAGGTAAGCTCTATCGAGAATGAAATGTGGCTCGCAGCTTTTGATATTGCTTTCTTGTAGCTCGACATTGAAGAACCGTTATCTCAAATTTCCAAAACAACACACTAGCCTGAAGAGCGTGAACACGTGACAATTGCTTTTTCGTTTGAGTATGCAAGAAACTCCGTTACTCACGTTTTTTTTTTTTTTCATTAGAACATAATTCGCGCCTTTTTCACGCACATTATATGTTTACTAAAGCACACGAAGGTGAAAGAATTAAACGAACCGCTCTAGCAATTGTGGAACCCTTCCTGAAAGTGTCGCGGTCGGTTGTTCTTTCTGCCACGGCGCTCCAGCGAGCTCAGATCAAAGACGCCGTAACATTTGCCGTTTCGCGTAGCGACGGGCATCGTGTTTCAGTAGTTACCTAATGCAAGGGCGGCCCTCAAGCACCGAGCAGCGGCGCGCAAGCAGACTACAAGAGCGGTCTCGACGCCTCCCGCGTCTGCCGCTCCGGCGCGGCAGTTCGGCCGCGGTTCTGTAGGTGGCGCTGTCACGACGTTCGTCGCCGCTCTCCAGCGCGACACTATCGCGGCGCGAAAAGCAGCCGAGTTTCCCCTCCTGTCTATTCTCTCTCCGTGTCTTCGGCTAAACAACCCGCGGTGTTTCTGCAGCCAAGCTACCCCGATTTAGCAACGGCCCTGTGCACAAGCGAGCAGTGTTTGTAATGGTAAGTCCCGGCATTGTCGCGGCGGCTGCTCCTAACAGGGAACATTATATAGGGTTTCGCATTTCTTAAGAAAAATAGCCTCGTTGCTTGTCATACTACAGCGGAATTTCATATTAAACGAATAACCTAAGAAAAAAGTTACTCGGAAACTCGGGCCAGTGTAGCAGCTGAAATGGAAGACCAGCGTTTTGTCACTCGTATTCATTCGGCTCCTCTGACAAAGTTGACCATGCATTTCTCCATGGAGGAATAAAGAAACTAGGAGGGAGCGTCACGTGATATTTCTGAAGCCCAGCCAAAAAGAATGAAACAGAGGCATGCTGGGAAATGAGCACCCCCACGTGGTAGGCAAGCGGTCAGTTTTGAAGCATGACGAGGAGGCGGCGTTCGAGGAGGTTGGCTTGTGGATGCTAGGCTCGCGCGCTAGTCAAATTTTCTTTGTGTTCGTGAGCCCGCATAGTAAGAAAATGAAACAGGAGCATCATGGGAAATGAGCCACGAACGCGAGGAGCAAGCGGCTTCAGAGGAGGTTTGCTTGTGAACGCAAGGCGTGCTCCCTCCTATTTTTTTTTCTTTTCTTCATGCATTTCTCTGAATCGATAACCATTTCCCTACAAAAAAAAATAAAACGATAACGCTTAATGGCAAGGGTACTATTTAATTCCTCAACAAAGCAAGACGGCTTAACGGTGACCCGTAATAAACTACGTAGTACTTTAAACGAAACAAGGTAACCTTGCTAATGGTATATTTCATTCCAGAAATGACGCACAACACAACACAAGGACAGAATAAAACATTCCGCAGATCCCACGCGTTGTGGGAATCGGTTTCATGCGAAGCAGTCAGCTAGTACTTCTACGCTGTATTTTATGTCTTTGAGCCAAGCGTTACGACGTGGATCGGCGTGTTTTTACAGCGAAAGCTGTTATGAGATCATTTCACCGGCCGTTTTTGGCGCCGTAGTTGTCCGCCGCCGCCGCTGGCGCCGCCACCGCCGCCGGTGTCCGTAACCAGTATCGCTCGAAATAAAACAACGAAATAAGAAAAAAATTCAAGGATGGAACGAGGTTCGAACCTGGGCCCTCTGCGTGGGAGCCCAGTATTCAACTTCTGAGCCATGCCGGCTTTTTTTTTATTCCTTACTTTTGCACCTCATACAGTAATATTACAGTGCATAAACAGTACATACAGAGGTAAAGACCGGAATGGTTACATAGTCACTAGAATTCCTTTAGACGGATAAGTGGCTCAAGATGTTCGAGCCACTCTGGAATTGGGTCTTTAGTTTTACACTCTTCAATAAACTTCGTGATCATTTGGCGGAAATATTCACGAATGTGCAGTGTATTGATGTCGGCATGGCGGACTGCCATGTACTTTTTCCAAATACTGTGAAGGCCGAGCAACATGACAGTATCATAAGGTGCTCCATCGTCTTCTTCATTAACTGGTAAAAAACTGATCCCGTAGGCATCAATCGGTAAATATTTTTTTATAGTTCTCTGCAGAATGTCCCAGAAGAACACCCCTTCCCAACAATCCAGAAAGACATGTTCGATGGTTTCAGGTTTACAACAGAGAAAACAGTGCGTTCCCCACGGTACAAACAGTCGCCTTTCATACATCCACGTTTTAACTTCTAGAGTCCATGTATGGAGCTTAAAGATAAATGATTTTGAACTAGATGGGACAGCCATTTTTTTTACTCGGGCCAGTACATTTTCGCCACGTCCAGCAGGGTACAAACTCCTGTAAAGTGGTACCGGTAAAACAATGTCGAGAAGGTCTCTATACAACCTTTTTCGTTTTACTCCCGCTAGATATTCGCTAGAGAAACGTGCCAGTAAAAAATCGCATGCACCAACTACTTCTTTTAGATAACCATAAAGCGCCCCATGCACATAGTCCGAGCTGATAACGAGTGAAGGTAAAACTCTTCCAAGCCTCAGCTGAATAACTGCACGTAGAAACGGGTCTCTTGTGTCTCGCAGAAACATAAAACGACTAACGACCTGTCTTAAAAACAAATGTGACAGACTCCAGTCGTTTTTGCCAACATGCCATGGGTGAATCAGCCTGCGAAATATTTGGGTGTACCACTAGAACTTTATCGTGACAGTGAGCCGTACTGGCGGCGGCAAGCCACTGAAATGCGTGAAAAAGTGGATAATGTCAGAGGATGGGACTTTTCTATTTTCACGCGGGCCACCATATGTAATCTTTTCTTTGTCTCTAAACTCTGGTACACATTACAGGTTTTATATTGCTCGCGTGTAAACGTGCAAAAGCTGCACCGTGTGTTTGCAGTATTTATATGGGGATCAGTGTGGGAACGGTCTAGTCGCTCTAATCTTTTTCGTCGTGTTCGGTTCGGTGGTCTTAGTCTGTCACCTCTGAGCCATGCCGGTGCTTGAAACTGCTTTGCAAAAAGGTCCTATACAGGCTTCATGTCGGGAAGAAACCACATTAGCATATGCAATATATCATGGTAGAAGAGTAAAATAAGCACCAAGCGTCGCACAACGCGAATTCTGTAACCAGGCGTCACACAATGCGAATTGCGCAACGAATAGGTTGTTGAATGCTTCCAACCAAGGAGGTTTAAACCTCCTTGCTTCCAAACCATTACAGGGCTCTGTCATAATTCTGCGTCGTGATCAGGCACAGCATCAACAAAGTGCGCATAATGCCTTACATGCGTTTAGCAGGTACCACCGCTCTCCGTAGAATGCCGAAAAATGGCACAGTGCCTGCTGCCCTACTTCTCAAAAATTACAATGATTTATAGCGTAGTGGGTTCCTCGCAAGTGCACTTGTATTGGTTGCCAAGAAAGCCCATAAGCGCATGATCCATTTCCTCGGGGTTCCAGTAAAATTACAATGATTTAGAGAGTAGTGGGTTCCTCGCAAGTGCACTTGTATTGGTTGCAAGGAAGCCCATAAGCGCATGATCCATATCCTCAGGGTCTCAGTAAAGTTCTTCGCCCCCCCGTCTCTCTCCCACGTCAATGTATGTTATACAGCATGACGGGAGAGGGAAATAGCGACCGGGCGTCACCCAATGCAAATTATATAACTGGTGGGCCGTCTAAAGCTTCCAGCCATTACAAAGGGCTGATCCATAATTCTTCATCGTCATCAGTCGTCGCGTCAACAAAGTGCACATAATGCCTACAGACGTGTAGCTGGTGCGTCGCTTCTCCGCAGAATGACAAATAATGGCTTAGTAGGTGTTTCCCAACTTCACAAAAATTGTGATTTATGGCGTAGTGGATACCTTGCTTGCTAGTGTACTTGTATTAGTAGCCCCAAGAGAGCTTACAACAGGCTCTAGAAAAGCCGCTCTTCCAGCTTTCGCTGTGACTGTGCTGCGGTTTCAGCGCAGGCCTGGCGTTTTTTAAGTGTAGCAGCTGTATGCACATTGCGGGCTTACCAGGCACGTCGTCAACGGTAACACATGATGCGACGTAACATCAGCCCTCAAGTTAGAGTACATACGTCATTATTGTGAAACTAAGTACCCTTTATAGTGCAATCATGCGAGTATCACACCTAACTTTCGTTAAGGTATTCCCCCGGGGTCGAGCAATGCTTCAATATCGCTTGCTGATTCATAGGAATAGAAATTTATTGGTTATTAGACTGCTATAAATGTGCAGCGAACACTGGAATCACAGACGTTAATTCGATATGACACCTGTATTGAAGGAGCCCATTTATTGCTTTCTTGTAACATTAGAGAGCCAGCACCACAACCACTATTGACGTTGCACGGCCATTACGCTTGCATAGGCTGTTTTTCCAAACCAGTTTATAGAGCTGACGTGGCTCTGTGGTAGGATAGCTGATTGCCACGCAGAATGACTAGGCCCGATCCTAAGTTTTATTCTTCCCATTCGTCGGTTCCACGCTGCCGATGTCGTTTTACAGCGAAAGCTGTTATGAGATCATTTCAAAGGCCGTTTTCGGTGGCGTAGTTGTCCGCCGCCGCTGCCGCCGCCGGTGTCCGTAACCACTATCGCTCGAAATAAGAAAAAAAAACAAAATAAGAAAAAATTTCCAGGATGGAACGGGGTTCGAACCTGGGCCCTCTGCGTGGGAGCCCTGTGTTATACCTCAGAGCCATGCCGGTCTTTTTTTTTTCTTTCATGGTATTTATTCAACATAGGATAGCACTTGAAAGCAATTGAATACAGACAAAGAACTAATATGTTGATTATGCTCTTATCGCAACACAATGACGAACAGAAGGCACTACAGAATTCGCAATCACCTCTATAGCGGATACATCACATAACCGATTTTCCAATTGTGTGCTAGAACAGCGGTAAGGATAAGCACCTCACCAATGCCGTATACCATTCTGGTTAATATTCCATTTGCTCGTAGACATCTCTTAGCTGAGTGACCAACCTAATGAAGTGGGCTGTTGAGGAAACTATCGGTTCTACGTTTCTCTGCAACATGCACGTCTTCCACAGGCTATGCATTCCAATGAGAAGAAACATGTCGAATGGTGTGTCATTACAACTCGCTGGCAAGAGATATCGCACGGAATGGGAATTTAGCACAAAGTCTTTTTGAAGAGTTCGTTGGAGCACATCCCAAAATAAGATTGCATCTCTGCAGCCTATAAAACAATGTTCAATTGTTTCTGGAGGACGATCTGGAGGACAGAGGACGATCAACGGACGACACAAAAATGTCTCTTGAACGAAGCCAAGTCTTCACAGGCAAAGTCTCTGAATATAATTTAAAAAAGAACGTTTTTGTCGATGGTGTCAGCGGCATTTTACGTACTCGATCTAAGACATCATCTCCTGGCAGTCCCAAGTATTTTGCACGATAAAGTGGTGGCGGAAACAGCATCGCTATTAAATCTCTGTGAAGTTTTTGCGTGATACACAGTACAAATATTCATTTGAAAACCTAACTGTTAAAAAACGAACAGAGAAATAAACTTCCCGCATAAATCCCCATAAACATGGTCGTGGAGAAGAATCGGATGAAACTACTAGATCAGGTAGCACATTTACCAGGTTTACCTGCAAGAATGCTCGAATAATAGGATGGGAAGCGTCGCGGAAAAAGAAGTAGCGAGATACAATTTGCCACACGTACAGATGTGCTAGACCTAGCCCATCTGCACTAACTGGTCTTAATAGATTGTCTCGTCTCATGGATTCATATGTTGATGACCATATAAATGTTGCACATTTACGATGAAAGCTCTGAATATGCGCTCTAGCACAATGCAGTACTTGTAGTACATAGAAAAGTTTTGTAGCCAAAAACTTGTTGCACGTTTCCGCTTTACCGAAAATTGAAAGGTTATGTGGTATAAAAGATTTAGCATAACGCTCAATGCCTGCCACCCTATCTTTCCAGTACTGTGCGCTTGACTTGTGTGCACTTAGTGGAACACCAAGATATTTTGGTGGCACCACAGACCACTCAATACCGGCAAACTGATCAGGTGTAGATCCCCATGACCCAAACCACAAACCTGAACTCTTAGAATAGTTTACCTGTGCGCCTGAGACGCTACCAAATTGCTCTACTGCATCAACAATCCTTTCAATACTGGGTATGTCAGTACAAAAGAAGGCAATGTCATCTGCATATGCTAAAACTTTAACTTCATTCTCTAGCAGTCTGAAGCCATGAATATTGTGAGACTGAATAATATGCAAGCACATCGGTTCTAAGTATAGAGAAAAAAGGAGCGGCGACATAGGACATCCCTGCTTAACAGAATAGCTGATAGATATAGGCTGCGAGAGATGACCGTTCACTATTAGGCGGGTAGAGCAATTATTATAACAAAGTTTCACTCCTTTTAACAATGTTGAGCCCACATTAGCTTGCTGTAAGAGGGAAAACAGAAACGAGTGAGAAACACGGCCAAATGCCTTTGCGAGGTCAACTTGCAGTAATGCAAGTTGGTCAAAAGAATTTGAGCAAAAATCTAGAATAGTACGAGCGATGTGGATGTTAGTCTGCATAGAACGGCCTTTCAGTCCACTTGTTTTATGGGGTCCAACAACAATCGACATTACAAACTGCAACCTATTAGCTAAAATCTTGGCAAAAATCTTATAGTCTATGTTACATAACGTTATGGGCCTGTAACCATCAGCATGACGTAATTTTTCTTAATCAGCACTCTTTGGAATCAAAATTGTGTGACTTTTTGTGAAAGGCTGTGGAAAAGCCTCGATCTCTAACGCCTCTGAGAAAATTCTCATTAGAATGCGACATAGACGTCCCTTAAATGCCGTATAAAAAATTGGAGGACGCTTAAGTTTCACCTTTAAGAGTTGAACGCGATAGCGATATCCTGCTCTTAGTGCGCACTTCGAACACTACGAGTGTTTAACAGAATGCGTGCACTAAGGTGTGTGCCTTAGTAATGGGTAGCATGCTTTAAACCAGGAGCAATTATGCGCGAGAAACTCTTTCGAAGTTGTGATGCAACCACTACGTGGTCTTAAGGGAATACGCGCAGTAATGTGTGTGCCTTTTGCAATGGGTGGCTGTCTTTAAACCACCAAGTCGTTATGATATTGACATGGTGTGACGCCCGATGGCAATGTACGCTTGTACCACGCAATATTACTGCGATATTACATCTCGTACTGTGACACCTGTATACAGGACGCGTATTTTTGGGAAGCAGGAAAGTTACTTTCATTGCAGCTCCAAGCAGAGGCGTGGCTCTGTGGCAGAACACCTGCTTGCCACGCAGACGGCCTGGGTTCGACTCTCACTCGGACCCAACATTTTTATTTATTTTATTTGCAGCTTTTTCGATTTTTCGGTCACGGACAAGATGATGATTTTTCGCTCACAACCAACGGGGCCGACGCCGACGGCGGAATTTCTGCGATACGAGCTCTTTAACGCTATTGCGTTAAAATTCACCTGATATTCCATCAGGGCCTGGTGTTTTCGATAAAGGCAATTGATCGATAGCAAGTTCTAGCTTTTTTTGAGTAACAGGGCCGCTTACAAGTGAACAATCTTCATCTGTTAATGGCTTAATGAGGGACACGAATTAATTGAGAAGTTGAACATTCTGAGCAGAAGTACTAGCACTAAAC
Organism: Rhipicephalus sanguineus; assembly: GCF_013339695.2. Taxonomy (NCBI): domain Eukaryota; kingdom Metazoa; phylum Arthropoda; class Arachnida; order Ixodida; family Ixodidae; genus Rhipicephalus; species Rhipicephalus sanguineus. The sequence continues at coordinate 104,471,656 of NC_051184.2, forward strand.
AATGTTCGGTAGTTCTCAAATTCTGCCATGATATCATCTGGATTGGTCACCAAAGTACCATTAGAGTATACTTCCCATATCATTTTTGACATTGCGTTTCCGTGCTCGTCAGGTAGAGCCTGACGAGTTGGTTTCTCGGAATTTAGCGCTTGATTACTGCGCGAGCGAATACGCGCACCTCTGTAGCGTTCTGCATTAAAATGTTGAATTTCACATTTGATACTAGCAATGTCTTCAACACATAAACCAGGTGCTTCACACTCTATCTCATAAAGGCTTCTGAGGCTATTCTCTAGCATCTTTTCTTCGTTTTTCTTATAGAACGATTTTACAGAACTTTGATCTATAGCGAGTGCGCGCACCTCTTGCTTGAACAACTCTCATGCAGCAAATAAAGGTAAATCAGCGTAAAAACAAGTGGTCATAGTTTTACACACCTCAGTAGTAAATGCTTTGTCGCTTAAAAGGGTGGAATTAAATTTCCAAAGAGCCCAACGAGGAGGGAACTTTACATTGGAATTTTTTCCTAGTTGAGCAATGACGACGCAATGATCTGAAAACGATACCGGTTCAGCAACACATGACCACCCACGCGAAAGAATGGTTGAAGAGATGTAAATTCTATCGAGACGTGCATGAGAAAGTCCTTGAATGTGCGTGTACGAAAAATTCCCTCTGTGTGAGGCTCCAATATCCACAAGTCCCGCAATTTCAGTAATCTCAGCCAACACCTCACCGCTCTTGTCCCTGCGAGAACTTTGCCCTACACGGTCATTATCATCACAAACACAGTTAAAGTTGCCCATAAGCACAGTCTCTCTATCACAATCTAGCAGGGGAGCCATACTTTCAAAGAAAGCAGCTCGTCTACCTATGTCATTAAATGCATAAATATTCACCAAATGCCATGCAACACCAAGCAGCACAAAATCACAACGTATAAACCGTCCTTCAGTGTCAACCTCATAGCTGAAGGCGGAATAATGGAGATTATTCTTAAGTAACAAAAGACAACCTGCCGACAAACCCACAGAATGTGACACACATATGTTATAATCATGCTGAAAGAGCCTTAGGGCCCTTTCAGTCTCGTCAGCACTCTCAAGCTTTGTCTCCTGAACTGCGACAAAGTCGAAACGCTTGCCTGTAAGCAGCCGACGAAGTTGCATTACTTTCTGCCGAGACCTAAGCCCTCGTAGATTTTAGGTCGCGAAGGTGAGCTGCATGGACGCCATGGTGACTACACACCGCTTTTCTATCCCAAGCTGTCAGGCGTGGAGGGTGAGGGAGAAGCCTCCCTTGCACTGCCACCAGGCCGTCTGGACCTTGATCGTCGATGCTTTTCTTTGTGTTGAGACGGTCGCCGACCACGTGATTGCTTTGGCACGCTGATCTCATTTTCCTCAGAGGACACAGATGCGTAGGAGGCGCGGCGTTTGGGAACTGCTGTGTCCATTTTAGTGGACACCTCAAGAGCAGGTACGGGAGCATTACCTTGGCTCTGTCGCTGGTCAGGAGCACTGCTCGTAGCGACGACAGCATCTGCCGTGATGTCCTTGTTGTTGGCTGACTTGACGTTCAGAGACGCCCCATCAGCACATAGTGGCTGCTTTTCACTCCGACACGCAGTTGCCTCGCATCCCTCGGACACGCAGGTGCTCTCGGATAACGTAACACTGGTTGTTGACGCGTCTGCTGGTACCGACGTATTCATTGTGCTTATGTCCATAGCGTTAACTGTTGGAAGGTCACCTTTCGCATCAATGAACTCCGTAGCATCCATTATGTGCTCTTTAACGGCATCCTCTTGAGGCCGGGTTCGGTGCCTTAGCTTATCGGCATAAGACACCACACACTCATCCGCAGAATGTCCAAAACGGCGACAGTTTTCACAACGAGGCGTCCGGCAATGCCGACGTATGTGACCAACTCTGTTGCAACGGAGGCACAGAGGTGGCCTCCCAGGAATCAATAGAAGACTCTGTACGCCGCAGACAGTAAGCACATGTGGAATTTCCGCAACAGTGACTCCATCGGCTAAGGAGAGCACAACGTCACGGTTAAGGGTCTTCATGTCCTCCATGTCCGCTACACGCCAACTTTCTCTGCTTACTGAAGTCACTTTTCCGAAAGGTTGAAGTGCTTCACGTATATAGATGTCCTCCGATCGTTCTGGAAGCCACAAGAGCTTCATCTTGACCTCTGCCGGCTCGGGGTCTATGACGATGCAGCGGCGGTTTTTAACCATCGCTTCACTAAGTGCAACGAGTTTGGCCTTTGCAAACGCCGACTTGCAGCTAACCATCCAGACATGCGACATCTGGAACTGTCCAATTGAACTTATCTCCTTCAGGTCGATATCATTCCGTAGGGCATCTCTGAAGTCTTGAGCTCCATAGGGGCGGCCGGCTAGGTCAGCGTGAAGAAATACAGAGTCGGTGACGAGCTTACCGGTTGGCAGACGTGGAAGTACGGTGCGGTATTCAATACTACTGGCAGCAGCCTGAGCAGTACCTCGGCTAGAAGCCGATGATTCCATTGGTGCGGAGAACATCAAAAACACGACCGTTCGGAACGTCGTCTTTCATGCCGGTCCTTGGAACTGCCTTGCAAAACGACGCTATGCAGGCTCCATGTCCAGAAGGAACCACATTAACATATGTAATTTAGTGTGGTAGAAGAGTGAAATAACAACCACGCACCACACAACGCGAATTCTGTAACCAGGCGTTACACAATGCGAGTTGCGCGACGAGTGGGCTGTTGAATGCTTCCAACCCACTGCAAGGGGCTCTGCAATAGTTCTTCATCGTCATCAGTCACAACACCAACAAAGTGCGCATAATGGCTTACATGTTTTTAGCGGGTACGACGGCTCTCCGTTGAATGACGGAAAATGTCATAGTGACTTCTTCCCTAATTCACAGAAATTATGATTTATAGTGTAGTGGGTTCCTCAGAAGTGCACTTGCATTGGTTGCCAAGGAAGCCCATGAGCCCATCATCCATTTCCTCAGGGTCTCAATAAAGTTCTTCCCCCCTCTCTCTGTCTCTCTTTCTCACGTCAATGTATGGTATATTGCATGGTGGGAGAGCTAAATAGCGACCGGGCGTCACACAATGCGAATTACGTAACTGGTGAGCCGTTTAAAGATTCCAGCCCATTACAAAGTGCTGAGCCACAATTCTTCATCGTCATCAGTCGTCACGTAAACATTTCCATTTCACAGAAATTATGATGATTTATAGCATAGTGGGTTCCTCGCAAATGCACTTGCATTGGTTGCCAAGGAAGCCTTTAAGCCCATCATCCATTTCCTCAGGGTCTCAATAAAGTTCTTCCCCCCTCTTTCTGTCTCTCTTTCTCACGTCAATGTATGTTATACTGCATGGTGGGAGAGTTAAATAGCGACCGGGCGTCACACAATGCGAATTACGTAACTGGTGAGCCGTTTAAAGCTTGCAACCCTTTACAAAGGGCTGAGCCACAATTCTTCATCGTCATCAGTCGTCACGTAAACAAAGTGCACATAATGCCTTACATATGTGTAGCTGGAACCTCGCTTCTGCGCACAATGACGAATAATGGCGTTGTAGGTGCTTCCTAATTTCACAAATATTGTGAATTATGGCGTAGTGGGTACCTTGCTTGTGTACTTGCATTAGTAGCCCCAAGAGAGTTTACCACGGGCTCTGGAAATGCCGCACTTCCAGCTTTCGCTGTGACTGTGCTGCGCTTTCCGCGCAGGCCTGGCATTTTTTTCTTAACGCTTTCGCATTGGAATTACTAATGTCTATTCTCGCAGTCCGTCGGTACATATAAACTGACACTGACCTTTGGCGCATACCCGTACACAGCTGCCCGTGGTAAACGGGTATGTGCCACACAGCTCTGGAGGAACAGGTTTCATGACGTACGCGACAGAATTTTCACGTTAGTCATGTCATGGCCAGACAGTCATATTCGTCAACTCTTTGACAGCGAAAGCTGTTATGAGATCATTTCACCGGCCGTTTTTGGCGCTGTAGTTGTCCGCCGCCGCCGGTGTCCGTAACCAGTATCGCTCGAAATAAGAAAAAAAAAACATAATAAGAAAAAAATGCCAGGATGGAACGAGGCTCGAACCTGGGCCCTCTGCGTGGGAGCCCAGTATTCAACCTCTGAGCCATGCCGGTGCTTGAAACTGCTTTGCAAAAAGGTCCTATACAGGCTTCATGTCGGGAAGGAACCACATTAGCATATGCAATATAGCGTGGTGGAAGAGTAAAATAAGCACTAAGCGTCGCACAACGCGAATTCTGTAACCAGGCGTCACAGAATGCGAATTGCGCAACGAGTAGGTTGTTGAATGCTTCCAACCCATTACAAAGGGCTCTGCCATAATTCTTCATCGTCATCAGGCACAGCATCAACAAAGTGCGCATAATGCCTTACATGCGTTTAGCAGGTACTAACGCTCTCCAGAGAATGACGAAAAATGGCACAGTGCCTGCTGCCCTACTTCTCAAAAATTACAATCATTTATAGCGTATTGGGTTCCTCGCAAGTGCAGTTGTATTGGTTGCCAAAGAAGCCCATAAGCGCATGATCCATTTCCTCGCGGTCTCAGTAAAATTACAATGATTTATAGCGTAGTGGGTTCCTCGCAAGTGCACTTGTATTGGTTGCCAAAGAAGGCCACAAGCGCATGATCCATTTCCTCGGGGTCTCAGTAAAATAACAATGATTTATAGCGTAGTGGGTCCTTCGCAAGTGCACTTGTATTGGTTGCGAAGGAAGCCCATAAGCGCATGATTCATTTCCTCGGGGTCTCAGTAAAATTCTTCGCCCCTCCCCGTCTCTCTCCCACGTCAACGTATGTTATACAGCATGACGGGAGAGGGAAATAGCGACCAGGCGTCACCCAATGCAAATTACATAATTGGTGGGCCGTTTAAAGCTTCCAACACATTACAAAGGGCTGAGCCATAATTCTTCATTGTCATCAGTTGTCGCGTCAACAAAGTGCCCATAATGTCTTACAGACGTGTAGCTGGTGCCTCGCTTCTCCGCCGAATGACAAATAATGGCTTAGTAGGTGCTTCCCAACTTCACAAAAATGTTGATTTATGGCGTAGTGGGTACCTTTCTAATGTACTTGTATTGTAGCCCTAAGAGAGCTTGCAACGGGCTCTAGAAGCGCCGCTCTTCCAGCTTTCGCTGTGACTGTGCTGCGGTTTCACCGCAGGCCTGGCGTTTTCTACCCTACCATGCCAATTTTGGTCTACACCAAGTTAAGGACGCGGTCATGAGAGTACCCAGACGTAGGCGGATAGATAGATAGATAGATAGATAGATAGATAGATAGATAGATAGATAGATAGATAGATAGATAGATAGATAGATAGATAGATAGATAGATAGATAGATAGATAGATAGATAGATAGATAGATAGAAAGATAGATAGAAACGCTTAAAGTGCTAAAGGTTCGATAAGATATGCTTCGAATCTAAAACTGGTGCGTCAGATCGTATGTGAGGGTGCGTGCGTGCATAAATATGCCTTGTTTTTGCGCTGTAATTACTTTTTAAATGTTCTACGAAGTGGTTCAACAACAACTTGCTGTAAAAGTTCTTTTTCAGGTTCCAATTAAGTATTATATCAGGGAGGTCTCCTCTCCGTATACCTCCCATTGGATGTCTTAATCCATGACGTCAGCGCCGGCGGCTCCAAACGCCGCTTTAGTTACGACCCTTGCGGCTTGGAGCAGAGATTACAATTCAATATGGCGGCGCCCACGGTATGCGCCGTCATGGCAGCAAGTACAGAACACACGTAGTGCCTGCTCCCCGTTCTCCTGCCTAGAGTACCGCGTATTTTGTTTGTTTATTTCCGTTCGTCTGTCGCGTCTTGCTTGCGGCGTGCTACGGCGCGCGCCGGTATTCGCAGTGCCCATGGACCGCCCTGCCACCAAGCGGATGTCCGGAGAACCTCCTCATGGAGGCTTAGCAGCCAGCTAACTGGCAGCTCTGGCCATCACAAAAAATGTATTTAGATAGTCTATGGACTGTCTAAACCGATTTTTAAACGGTCTATAGACTGTCTAAATCTATTTTTATAAGGGCGCGCAGCGCCTCCCTACTTCGTCTGCTCTAGACTGAATGCAGACGTGTTGGCATGAAAGGAACACACGACATTGCATGATTCCTGTCCGTGGAGAAGCATGGGCCTCGGTGATACGATAAATCTAATTCGTTCTTGCGAGACGCGAAGGTTTCTTTCAAATACGTGGCAAGTCGCGCTTCCAATGATAGCCCAGAGCGTATACATATCAGCTGCGCGAGGTTTTGTGTAGCCACATAGGTTAGTTAAATGTTATCGTCTGACATTTTCAGTTCAAAGGCACCATGGTTTACTTGTATATAGTGTTCGTCAGTGTTATTGTAGTGCATGAATCTCATAATATTGAATGCGGGAAGTCGCGCGAGTTCACGATGTCCTCTTTTTTAACTGAGCAAATGCACAAATATTTGATATCTAAGGGTAGTCAGCGGCAAACAAAGAGTTGTAAGAAAAAGAAATCATGCTTGATCCCTCCGTCATAGGAATCGTTATAAGACGAAAGTAAAATGAGTCTTCACAGAAGTAGTTGAATGTTTACTGTACAGTGATATAGATAGCATGCGCAAATAATATTGGTGTTTGGCAGTTATAGCACCGTTTAACGTGCACTCACCCACGATGACGCTTGGTGGCACATCTCCATCCATGAGAGTGTAATCAGAGATAGCGGTGTGACGGCCAGACGTGCGTCACTTATTAGACGCAGAACTCAACAGGATCTAATCGCGAAAGCCACGGTCATAATGCATTACATCACTTTACTGCTCCCCGACGACGACACCACCCCGCCGACCAAACAGCCTGAAAGTGGGAGATATAAAAGGCGCTTTTGTAGAGCCTCTAGAGTGTGTGACCGTGGCGCAGAGGATAGCGTGCCCGGCATCTGCAGTCGCGGACAGAAATGTCGTGGGTTCGACTACCGTTGAAGGAACATTTTTCCTTGCCGTCTGATCGTATGCTTTTTCGCAACGTCATTTCCGTGACGGGAGTACGTCACTGGTGTCTTGGTGGACCCCGGCATAAAACACTTTCGTGTTAAAATAGAAACAGGTCGATACGAAAAGCTCACCTGCCGATTTCCCTTCTTTATGAAAGGGCCCCTTGTAGCGTTAAGTTGGGGTTAGTTTGTGAATTCGGGCCTTAGTGATGACCTCACTCCGGAGCGCTCTGGCCTCCTCTTGTGTAGAGGCCTCACCCAGACAGCCGAAGCGAGGCAGCCGATCGCCTGTGCGACTAAAGAAATAGTCTGGCATATGCACTCAGCAATGTTCTCTGAAGGCGAGGTCACCGACACTCCTCCTGATGACGTCAGTCTGGAGTGCACGCCCATTGGTACATCATTGTGTACGTCTGCCTTTGAGAAGAAAATGCCGCAGACTTCAAAGTTGTCTCCTAGTATAGGTGATGTTCCACCTCGCTGCTTTTCCTCCGCCGCTAACGCCTCACCACACCTTTATACTTCGCACCACCCCTCTGTGCTGGGCGATGTAAATTTAGGAGCTTGCTCCTTTTGCTGGGGGGTAGTCTCTCGTCCCTTCTGCCGTGAGCGCTAGCACATAAAGCTTAGCCAACTGTATCATATCGATCGCGCGCTCGCGCCAGAAAGAAGTCTTCTTCCGCTTCCTCTTCGAGCGCATTGATCTTGGTATTACCGCAGGTAAAGCACATAATGCTTAGCCAACAGTAGCATATTGAGCGTGCGATCGCTCAAAAGGGTAGTCTCTCGTCCCTCCTGCCGTGTACGCTGTTCTCATAGCTCCCGCTGGAGGCGCAGCTGTGCTCTCCGTTAATTCAAGAGCGTTCACAAGATGGCGCGCCGCAGCTTAGGCGGCGTTCCGCCCTCGGCGCGTGCTCTATCTTGATCGGCGACCGCTAGAGGGTCGCGCCTCAGATAGCGCTGGATCTTGGCGCGCTTCCTTCCTCTTTCGCCGGACATCACTGTGCACTTCGCTATCTCTACGCATCATGAACATCGAAGAAGCCAAGACAGCAGCGCGGAGGGCTCGCAGTGCAGCAGCAGGCGGGTTCGCTGCCAACGCCCTGCGGTGAGAGCTTGCGAGGCCGAATAGAGACGCCAGCGCCGACAGCAAGCACAAGCCAGTACCAGCACCGAGGCGGCGGCAGCAACGAGGGCTCGCTGCTGCCGCCGCCATTACACAAAGCCATTATACTAAAAGGAAAACGTTCCCCCGATATTATGCGATCCACAAATAAGCTCTTGAACAAAATGTATATACTGCATCAGTATGTAAATATGTGTATATAGTGCATCAGTGTGCAAATTATAGACATTGTGCATATAATGTGTATGTACAATCACACCACAACTCTCGTGTCACTTCTTTATATGATGATGATTGAACAGATGTACAGAGGATTCACGGTTTACCAGATTTAACCTCTGGAGCAAGCTCCTTCACCATCATTCACTTACTCACTTCGTGGACATGCTGTGAGTTTTTACAGCGAAAGCTGTTATGAGATCAAAACAAGGGCCGTTTTTGGCGGCGTAGTTGTCCGCCGCCGCCGCCGCCGGTGTCCGCAACCAGTATCGCGCAAAATAAGAAAAAAGTAAATAAGAAAAAATATCCAGCACGAACCGAGGTTCGAACCTGGGCCCTTGGGGTGGGACACCAGTATTCTACCTCAGAGCCATGCCGGCGCTTTTCTTTTCTTTCATGGTATTTATTACATATGTGTGTAATTAGCATACATAGCGAACAAAATACTCTTCTTGATGGGATGTGCGAGCAGCGTTGTCTGTGGAAACATTGCCACTGATCCCGCAATGACCAGGTAGCCAATGAAACCTCGTGGCCTTTTTCTTTGACGCGGTGATGAATCTTGAGAGTTTCGTACGTAAGTTGTTCGTGGCATCCGCGTCGGGGAGGTGACCGCAGGCACTGTAACGCTGGTTTCGAGTCGGAGAAAACAGCCCATTTGCTCAGTTTCTCTGAATCGATGTACTCTAGGGCACAACGCAGAGCCGTAAGTTCCGCCGCCGTAGATGTAGTTACATGGGATATTTTGAGTCATAGGGTTATTTCTCGTGCTGGTATCACCACCGCACCACCGGAACTGGACACCGTGGTCGATCCATCGGTGTAGATGTGTACATGGTTGCTGTAGGTTTCGTGCAAGAAAAGTAGACTCGATTAATTCTGTAACCAGGCATCACACAATGCGAATAGCGCAAAGTGTGGGTGGTTGAATGCTTCCAACCCATTACAAAAGGCTCTGCCATAATTCTTCATCGTCATGAGCCACATCAACAAGTTGCACATAATGCCTTACAGGTGTTTAGTGCGTGCCACGGTTCTCCTCGAAATGACGAAAAATTGCATAGTGGCTGCTTCCCTACTTCACAAAAACTATGATGATTTATAGCGTAGTGGGTTCATGGGAAGTGCATTTCTATTGGTTGCCAAGGAAGCGCGTTCGGAAGGGCTGTCGAGCGCGTTCGCCCCTCGCCCTGTGAGAATTAAGGCCCGAACACACGTACGCGTTACAGCGCGTACGTGTGCTCGACGCGGTGCGCGCCCTCTCTCCCTATGGGGAGAGAGGGCGCGCGGCTACGCGAAGCTGCGCGCCCTCCCTCTCCATAGGGAGAGAGCGCGGCACCGCGTCAAAAAGTCACGCGTTGACGCGCTGCAACACGTAAGTGTGTTCGGGCCTTTAACGGCCAGGCTAGAGGGGAGACAAGACGCGCGTAGCGTTCCTCTTCGCGTCCCACGACGCGGGGTCGGTAGCATGTCCAACGAACGCCAATGGAACGCGAACGTGCTAGTGTTCCGGCTTCGCATCGCCTCGTGGTCCCCTTTAGCGGGAAATGGTGTAAGTTTTTAATCTCGGCAAAATCTGCGCTTGACGAAATCAGAAATCTGTCGAGGTATGAAATAACAAAGGCTGCACGTCAGACCAGATCGTCTTGTGTCGTTTCTGAGATCTTCAAGCTTACAATTCGTCTCGATACCACGGAGCAGGGGACTGATCGAAACTGAAGGTGACAAGGAGAGTCTGAGATCAAGAAAAGAAAAAAAAAATCGCGGTCATGTTGGGTTGTCAACATGATAACTAAATCATTTCTAGAAGCTACACGCACCTGATGCGCGACCTTGTACGCGTTCTCTAAACGAACGAGCATTTCTATCGCACGTGACTGGGCGAGGCTCGCGTAAGCGTCTCGAATGTCGAAGGCTCAACGAATGCAGAAAAGAACGCTTCTGGAAAGCGTATCGCTCCCTCTCCTGTCCGCCCGTGATGCTGTTTTTTGTGAAAATATTTCTAAAATGAAAGCTTTAGGTGTGTCACCAAACGAGAAAATTGTCCGTCGGCGTCAGTCTTCCTCGGCGTCGGCGGCAACATGAGCGTTAAAAATCATCTTCACCATGCAATGACGGCACCATATGACGTCATGTGACACCAAGTGATGACAACACCTTACATCTGCGTCACGTTTTCAAAGATGGGTTGCTCTCGGAAGCAGTGCCAAACTAGATGAGGTGCAGAAAGCTTGCAGTGCCTGCGATCCTGGAGTCAATGTAGAACCACGTTACGTGCAAAAAGACCTTTCGATCCTGGCCTTGATGCAAACAGCTCTGGATTGTTTGCACACTTTCTATTCTGGCGGAGTTTCCGTCTACACGAATGGCTTTGTCACCCAGACCACCTCCATCGACACGGCCCTCATCCCATCACCACACAACAACCTCGCGCGTCACGCGAGCACATTGGCTGGTTCGGAACTTATTGTACTGCAAGGTGCAGTCGACTACATCAACTAACAACCGGCTAATCGATGACCAGTATTCTGCGACTCAATTGCGGCTCTGCAATATCTTTCGTCAGCACGTTGTCGCACATCCTCTAAACAACTTTTCTCGGAGATGGGATAAACGTCATACTGTGCGATTAGAAAAAAGGCACAACATAGTGTTTGACTGGTTGCCAAGTCACAGCGGTTATTTCCAGCAACGACCTCGCCGATGAAGCAGGCAGAAAAAACACGCTGAAAACAACCTTTACCGAAAATTGAAGCTGCTTATACCTAAGGTAGCGCAAAGTGCAGCACAGCAGAAGTGGCAAACATCGGTGTTCACATACCATCGTTTTTATTCTTCAGACAATTCTCTACGACTGCAGCGGCTAGCTGGTCCTTAATGGGAGAAACATGTGGTGTGTTGCCGCCTGCGTCTCGGCGTAGCATTCACCAACGCCAACTCATTTAAGATCGAGATGACCGATAGCGCTGAATCCAACGACTGCACTGGCGAAGCACATCTTGTGATACTACTCGTCTGCACGAGATGCTCTACTTCACCCACGTACAGCTCGGAATTACCTGGGCGGAAACGCTTTCCCCGTCGAGAAGATATTGGGGCCATGGGACTGCTCATCACACTTCCGAAAGGCAATAAAATCGCTGCTGCAATATCGGATATACCGGACTGATTGACCGTCCCTGATAGCAAGAATGGAACTGTTGTTACGTCGGCTACAACAGTGACTTTGCTCAGCTCCTGTATAACTTCTCTTACTTTTTCAACTTCCGCAGCTCAGTGTAGCCAACCGTGTTCAGTCCTCGTTAACCTCCCTGCCTTTCTATTATCCTTCTTCTGCTGAACTTTTATTAGAAGCTGCTATGTTTATTTTTCAGTTTTTCCAGAGTTATGTTTATTTTTCGATCCTTCACTTTTTGTAGAGGATCGAAAACCTGAAGTTACTTCTCGAACACAAGTGTTTAAAAAAAAAAAGAAGATTACAACTCCGCGTTCGTGCCTCTTAAAAGAATCGCAAAGCACAAATTGCACACGGGAAAATTCTACATAAATGCAACAAGCTGTTTCCTGAATTTCGTTGCATACAGGGTCAGTATTGCCGTTTATCGACTATTGTAGCTGCAATAGCATTCTCCAGACTCTCGCGTTTTGTTGGCAAGTGGCGCGTCTGCATCGACGGGCGGCAACAACGTTGGCCATGACCCATCGGGAGCGGGTGTCTCGCGTGCGACATTCCAAGAAAAAAAGATGGTTGATCCCTCCTTCATGGGAATCGGAATAACACGAAAGTAAAGCGTGCCCTTACAGAAGTAACTGAATGTGTACAGAAGTAACTGAATTGATTTAAGAGAGTTTGCACAACGTATATTGATGTCTGGCAGTTATAACACCGTTTACCGTGTACATAGCTTTAGGTGCACATTAAGAACCCCAGGTGGTCGAAATTTTCGGAGCCCTCCACTACGGCGTCCCTCATAATCACATCGTGGATTTGGGACGTTAAACCCCAGATATTATTATTTTTATACCACCGTTTAACGTGGATGCACCCACTTTGATGACTGGTGGTACATCTCCATCCCGACGACTAACGTCCATGATAAATGATTAAACAATCCCTTGTGGTAGCTGTAGTAGTTAACGGTGAAAGCGTAATCAGAGAACGAGGCGTGATAGCCAGAAGAGCGTCGCATATTGGACGCTGAACTTGATCGCCATCCCGCGGCATGTTAAAATGTGATTGAACACCAGGCCCCCCCCCCCCTATCTTGCCTCGCGGCGCAGCAGCGCCGACGCAGGCAGCGTCGCGAGGCAGCGTCTTCATTGAAAAAACCGACCGCTCGCGCTGCACACCCGTTGACTGACCACCCCGTATATATAGGCACTGGATTTTGACCTCCAAGGTAGTGCGCGTGTGCGATTTCTCCTGTGCGTGATTAAACAATGAAAATTCACAGCGTACATGTAAAATTAAAGTGAGCTGCAAGTCGTCATAACTCTCATCGAACCTTTAGTATAAACGCGCCCGATCTTACGTCGGTGATGATGTACTGGGCAGAATTCACGGAAGATTCATGGTTTACCGATGAACCTCCGCAGCTTCGCCGACTCATCACCATTCACTCCGTGGATATGCTCTGATTTTTTTTTTTGGTTTGGATTAGCGTGATTCTATGAGCGAGGCCGACGCTTTTACGACGCTTGGTCTAAGATCGCCACCTCGCGGTGTTTTAAGGCATTGACAAAATTGAACTTCTACTGAAAACGTGCTGAATAGGACGGACGTGTAACGTATTGCAGGTGCTAATCACGGAGGCCACAGTAATGACGAATAACTTTACCGCTCCCAGAGGGCAACACCACCCCGCCGACAGGGAGAGTGGTAGACATAAAAGGCGCGTTTGTAGAGCCTCTAGAGTCTGTGGCCGTGGCGCAGTGGATAACGAGCCCGGCATCTGTTGTTGCGGACCGAGCGGTCGTGGGTTCGATGCCCGTTTACGCAACTTTTTTTCTTTGACATCTGATTCTGTAAATTTTTTCTACGTCATTTCCGTGACGGTAATACGTCATTGAGCTCTTGGTGGACCCCGGCATAAAACACTTTCGTGTTTAAAAAAAGCTCAACATCTGTGGTGTTCAATAACACTGTTCTTGCGCAGTGACGAGAACTCTGCTAACCGCATAATCTACATTAAAGCGTGAGGTCCCACAGGCCAGCGCCTTGTCTAATTTTAATAAATACAGGACGCGTTGCACCGGCAACGCATCGTACTGGCAATAGATTCTTCGCAAAGGGCGCTCTCATCGCTCACTTATTAAAGCTTCCTCTCATTAATGCTGACGTGTTCGGTGGTATACAGCAAACTTTCTGTAATATGCCTGCATCCGCGACAATAAGCAACCGAAAATACCGACTATCTAGGCAACGCAGTTTATGAAGTGCGTCATTTATGCGGTGGTCAAAAACGCTCCTTTTCCACAGTTACAAACACAGAGCCGACCGCATATTCGACATGAGTGCGTTTGTTCCCATAGCCAGCGCCCCCTCCATTCCGAAAAAAAAGGGCAAGTGCTGCACGCGCGAAGCATAGCACTGGTAATTGTATCACGACTAATCGCCCTCATCACTCTCATAGCAACACCTCACTTGATAACGCTGATGCGTCCGGTGTTACACTACGCGATCTGGGACGTGCCTGCATAAGCTACAATATGCAACCGAAAGTACCGGCCCTGTACGCAAAGCAATTTACCAAATATGTCATTTCTGTCACGTACGTTTTGCGATTGCATTTTCTTGCTTTCAAGCTGATCGTCTCAGGGAAGATTTGCAAGAGGTCGCCGGCGCCAATGTGGCTATTGCGATGAGAGAGATCCATCTGTACTGGTGGTGTCAATTCTGTACAAGTCATTTCCTCGAAATTGTTTGTGGATAGCAAACCGTTGTGAAATGCGCCTCTGTCTTCGTTTCCTCCTGCTCGATAATTGCACATCAACTGATGAACAGTCACTTATACTGACTTAAAAGCTTCGATGTGTGCCTGCTGCAGCACATCGGCACCATCGCTTGTTAAGGTGGGAGGAGAACACGAAATCGACACACCAATGTTACGCGCAGCAAGAAAGAAGAATCCTTTCACGGGGTAAGTTTTCTTACAATGCCGACAATCTTGGACATAAAAAAGAAAATACATTGGAATTTTGTTCTATCTGTTTCGTAATCAACAAAGGTGATCTTCCCAGCACTACATGCAGAATCGTAGTGAAATAGTGTGTGCTTAGGCTCCGCAAAGCTGCCTGTGCTGCCACAGAATGCCGTCGTGAAGTATAGAACAAATAATGAGCAATTTTGTGCGTTTCCGGCACTTAACGCACAGCAGAAGAAAAGAACTGATTGATAACCGATGAAGACAGGCGCTGTCTTCGTCGGTTTTCACTCTGTCATTCTGTTGTGCGCTAGATGCTCAAATGGAATATACCAACATTACCAAGTTTATGGTGTTTCATTTAATGTACTATGTGGTATATTACGAGTCTGCGGTAAGCCGTCTTGCTACGCTGGAATATAAGTGAGTTTGAGAATTGGGTACCAAAGATGCTGTTGTCACCAAGCTGCGTTGGGCAGCCTGCTCTTGCGTTCGGAGGATCAGCAGAGTTTGAGAATTGGGCCGAAAGCAAGCTGCGTTGGGTCAAGCGTACGGAGCACCACTCGTGGCGAAAATGAAATCATGCGAGACGCAGTTCATTCTGCGCCCTGGCGCGCACTGCGTCTTCTTGATGGTGACCCAAGACGCCTTGGGGACCCACGCTAGTTTTCGATTTTTGCTTCGTGGGTCAACGCGAGCGCAGGAGCCCAGGTGGCTTGAGTTCTGCGCAAGCGCCCTGGCGGCTCGCAAGCTCCTTGGGGCCCCAATTCTCAAACTCTCTATTCACTTTTGCCATGAAATGTTTTCCTTTCTTACGAAAAAGTTTGCCTGTTTAAAGAACTGCGTGCCCAACTTGGACAGGACAGTATGCTGTCCCAGTTGTTGCTGTAACGAATGGAGCGTAAAGGTCGGAACTCTCAATGGAGCCGAATTAATAGGAGTGGCACAAGTCTGGTCTTCCATTTCAGCAGTAGTAGTGGCGCACGTTTGTTGCATAACTATTTGCTCAGGACATGAGTTTAGTTCGAAAGTTCGCTCGCATGTGACAAACCACGAAGTTATTTTCTTTAAGAAACGCAAAGTCTTATCTAAAACGCTCAACTGTTAGGAACAGTAGCTGCGACAAGGCTGGCACTACCACTACAAACGCTGCCCGCTTGCACACGGGGCTTTTACTGAATCATGGCACTTGGGCTGCAGAAACGGCATGTGCGGCTTAGCTGAACAATAGCAAAAGTTGCGCTGCAGATGGTCTCGCCTTGTTTTGTTTCTGAGAGCCTCAAGTTGCCAACGGCCCCGATGCCTTAGAAAAGAAAACCTGGGCCAGGGGGTGCTCCTGCGCCTTTCTGAATAGAGTGCCTCGATGCGCGCGCCCTCGCTAAGAGTGGTGACAGCTTTTGAAAGGGCAGGTGCCGCCCCCTCGGCCTTGGCGGCAGCGTGGCCGCCGTTTTGAATTCCCCGCCCGGTCACTTGTGCGTGGCGCGCGTACTGTTTTTAGGTCGATGCTCGTTTCCCTTCAGTTTTATGCGCTCGTTACCGTCAACATGGCCGGGTGTTGCGTGCCGCAGTGCACCAATCATTCCAGAAACGCTGGGAGCTGTATCGTTTTAGAAGATACGAGGTTTCTTCGGACAGTAAAAATCAAACGTGACAAGCGGCATCCGAAGAACACATTATGAACTTGCAGCGTAAGCTTCCGGCCGGTATTTCGAATGCACATGCAAGGATAACTTCTGCCGGTGTTAACCTTACGTAATAAATGGACACACTGATATCAGCTACATGCTTAAAATGCGTTGGTTCACGTGTGCATGAATCCTGCATTTTTCTTCGCAAACATTCTTTACTGCACTTGGTTGGTCCTGTATCTGCCTTTGATTTTTGCTTTCGCTATTTTTGTGATTTGAAATGTATCATGGAATATATTGCGTGTTTGTCTCCAGATGAGATCCTTCTTTTTGCCTAATAATAATTATTTCTGAGAATTTACATCCCAAGAACACCGATATGATTATAAGAAGCGCCGTATACAGCGGAAGGCTCGCGAAATTTTGACCATCTGTTGTTACTTAACGTGCCCCTAAATCTAAATACGCGGACCTCTGTCATTTCACCTCCATCGAAATGGGGCCGCTGCGGCCGGGACTCCATCCCGCAACCTTCGGGTCACCAGTCAAGCACCATAACTAAAACCACGGCGGGTTCTTATTTTTTATATTCCTTTCCGTGTTTCAAGTACGCCTTCTGTGCTGGTCTGATGCCCATGTATGTATGTGCGCAGTTAAATGTTTTTTATCCTTCCCTGTTTCTGTGTTACAAGGTTGCATTTTCGTCCTGTCTTAAATAATTACGCCGTTCCTGTTTTTTTAATCATTTACGATCACTGCGAATCGACTAGGGGCAGTTGTGTTTTATTGTGTAATTTGCGTTTTATTTGTGCAATTGCTTGTTTCCGCGCAGCAATAATGCGCACAAATAAATGGCCTGTACACTGGATATTAACGCGCACGCACGCACGCACGCACGCACGCACACACACACACACACACACAACACACACACACATTCAGTATTTTATTTCTTTGAGAAAGCATAATTTAGTTATTAATAATGTAAGCCCTGAAGGCTCATACAGGAATGCGCATACAAACAGTTCTCGCGAAGCGTTTATACAAAGAAGACGCATGAAAACAACAAGAAGACGGGGAAGCATTGTGTACAGTAGACACGCTATGTCAGTAAAAAAATACAAGAAACAAAGTCAAGTTGTACAATGAGTACGTCATGGAATACCAGTTAATGAAATAAAAACTCACAGGCTCCCTTATGCGTTCGCTTAAGACGGCTCGAAAGCGAAAGCCATCTTCTTCTCAGTTTTTTGCGCACAAAGCGCGGTTTTGCATTGCCTCCAAGATCGGAGACACCTCACCTGGTTTTGCACTGCCTCCATCTGCCCACTTTTGACCAAGCTACGATGTCATGTGATAACGGCATCATATGACGTCACGCCAAAATTTCTGAAGTCATGATGACGTCATATGGTGACGTCATCACGTGACGATTATTTCTTGCATCCCTCGTCCCCGACGTTGTGGTACGCTGAGGCAGTAGACGCGGGACGCCGACGGTCAAATTTCGCGTTTAATGAGGCATGTAAGGCTTTCGCCTTAAAAAATAAGCCCGCCACGGTGGTATAGTGGTGACGGAGCTCGGCTTTTGACCCGAAAGTCACGGGTTCGATCCCAGCCGCGGCGGTCATATTTAGGTGGAGGCGAAATGCTAGAGGCCCGTGTACTGTGCGATGTCAGTGCAGGTTAAAGAACACCAGATGGTCAAAATTCATGGAGCCCTGCACGGCGTGCCTCATAATCATATCAGGGTTCTGGCAAGTAAAACCCCAGATACTATTTTCGTAATAAAAGAGACAAATAAACGACACCGTGAATCTGCCGCACGAAGTGTAAAACAGTACTGGAAACACTAAATAATATGTGCATGCAATTGGGCATGCGAGAGAACCTGCAGATATAGAAAAAGAAACTGCAGATACAAGATGGAAAAACGCAATGATACTGCGCGCATGCAAAGTTTTACGGCATACTACTCAACAACGTATTCACCGTTTTGAAGGACTCAAGGTGCAACTTTAGTGCAGATACAGTAGCGGCTACAGATTGTGAGAAGAAATGTCAGCAATAATAAGGATAAAGAAGCTTTCATTTCATTTTAGCAGGATATTTGCACACTGCCCCTCGGCCCTTTATTCTGTGTACAATATGTATGATGCCATTTATAATAAACGAGTAAATTGTTTGCAAACTTAGCAAAATGAGCCACCTTAATCGCGCTTAGGTAGCTTTGCAACACTAAATTGTGTGTGTTCAGATACATATAGGCACCGTTCAGTCGAGTTTGCCAGTCTGACAGCAGCGCCAGAATACATGGCCTAGCGGATAAAAAAGCAACCTTGAGACGGCCTCAATGAAATTGGAACGCGATGCACGCGTTTCGCGCCCTGCATCTGTCGGCGGATTGTGGCCGGGATCCGTGGCCGGGATACATGGGGGCACGCGGGCACGCGTCTATTTTCTGCGTGCCCCTAACGGTGAATGTCGAAGACTTTGAGACGGGGCAGTGTGAGCAACGCAGCTCCATCTGGTCAGTGTGCGGTGCCTATACTGCTGCTGCTGACATGTATACAAATACTTTAAAGGGCCCCTGACAGCAAAATTTTTGTTGGTGACTTTTTTACTGTAATTTGTAGCTTTGTGTCTGGTAATCCCTAAGTTAAATCGTAAATGCTCTAGCGTATCGTATAACTAATTCTAGCGTAGTTAATTGTGACCATTTTAGCGTCACTTCAAAACGCCCGCGTAAGAAACACAAGAAACTAGCGCCCCATGCGGGGGAGCGTCAGAGTCCACGTGCACTCAAGCTGTGGTGACGTTGAAAGCGCGGTTTTCAAATCGGGGCCCCGCGAGCGGTAGAGATTGAAAGTATGTGGGTGCCTCGGTATGGGTTAAACCTGTTAAGCGCGTGTCCCCCCACGAAAACTACCTCGAGAGCAGCCCGATAACAAAGCGAGAGGGGTGCGGAACAATAGGCCTCGCCGGGTGCCAGTCGTCGTATTGTGCACGTGCACCCCGCAAACCTTCCGTGACGTCCACAATACTTGCTTTACTCGTGAAACGTCACAGGGGGCCTCTTGCTACGTCATACCAGGATGTCGCGAGGTGCAGCCAACTCAAATGAGCACTCACGCTTACTTTTAAAACCAAATTAAGATATCTTAAAGGCAACGTTTGTCACTAATAATCAGTCAGATGTGTCCCCTTATGCAGGAAAGTCAAACAACAAAAACATCTCGAGGTTTCAATTTTGGTGTCAGGGGTCCTTTAAACAATTGTGTATTTGGAATGCAGACCTTACGAGAAAATTAAGTAAGGCTTTAGACTTTGTCGTTTCCGGCGTAAGGAAGAGGATTCGTTTTCAACATAAGAGAGTCTCCGTCTACCTCTAGCGCATCACATGCACAGGCCGTCACCTTACATGAATTATACATGCTTCCTTGATAAAGATTTAGGCAACAACAGCAATAAAAGCTGCCCAAGCTTCAAAAAAGAAAAGAAGAAGAGAAAGCTCACTAGCATGCACTTATTTCCGGACGTATCCGCGCACCGCAAGCGCTTTGTGTAGCGCGTTTCGCATGCTGCCGAGCTGCGGCGGGATTCGCAATGGCGGCCGTCGTAGCAGACGACGCGCCTGTCCTCACCCTCAGCGGAGCGCGCGGGCATCAAGGCACACTAATCTTGAGGCCAATAGTCGGGTCAGTTGTACAATATGAAGCGCTATCTAGCCTCGTCCTATTGCAGTTAAAAATGCCAGAGCAACCCTTACTTGCGTTCTACAATGAAAGGTGGAGTTTCTGTTCTCTACACTGCATAAACGCACTGAGCGCGCCCTCCTATTCTGCTGTCCCTTGGGAATATCAGGTCTTGGACGCATGGTAGATAATTGACGTAGAATGTTATGTGATATTCAAAACTAGTCACTATTGAGGTTAAAAGATTAAAGCTGTTAGGGCTTATACATAATGTTAACCGATGACCAGCGGTAAAGAATACAATTCTGGGTAAAAAGTTTTCGAAACATTGGGGTGATACTAGAGCACTGAAGGTGGTCGTTTAACGTGGTGTTTACAATCTTTAGACCCATTTGAACGGATCTATGAGCAGTTTATGGGGCCAGGACATGCTCTAATCGGTACTTGTTTTTCTGAGAATAACGGCAGCGTATAATTATTCAAATCATAGTATTATCATCAAGGGTCGGTTTGTTCGTATACCTCCCATAGGTCACGAAATTCAAACGCTCGGCCGACGCAAGCGCCGAGAGCGCTATTGAGTTACGCCCCTTGCATAAGGCCGCCAAGCTCAAGGGGGCGATGACGTAGCGATTACGTTGCTTACGTCGTCAAGGCAACAGTAACAACAGCCGCTCGCCTCCACCCGTCTTCCTCCCTCTCCGCGCGCCGTTTTCTTTCTCTTTTTTTTGTGCGCTTGCTTTTCCTCCTCTCCGACGCCGCGCACAGTTCTTTTTTTTCTTGCAAATAAACAAACACTCGCCAAAGTTGCAACGAAAAAGAAGAATTTATGACGTTTCGAGATCACTACGGGTTTCTTGTTCACATACAAGCGTTAGAAGTAGGGCCGTGCCTACTGACGCTGTTCGAACAACCGTTGGTCTGCCTTTAACGTTAGTTTAGAACTACAGCTCTTTGTTTATTATAACTGCGGCCGCTTGTACTGTGACACCTCTCGTACTGTGACACCTTACACAGGACGCGTATTTTTGGGAAGCATGAAAGTTACTTTAAGTGCAGCTCCAAGCGGAGGCTTGGCTGTGTGGTAGAACACCTGCTTGCCACACAGACGGCCTGGGTTCGGTTCTCACTCGGACCCAACATTTTTATTGTTTATTTTATTTGCAGCTTTTTCGATTTTTCGGTCACGGACAAGATGATGACTTTTCGCTCACAACCAACGGTTCCGACACCGACGCCGACGGCGGAATTTCTGCGATACGAGCTCTTTAACGCTATCGCGTTAATAGCAGCACACGTGCAAGAGAAAGTGTATAGTGCGAGCACCGCCCCATCGATTACACAAGAAAACGGTCCCTGGCAGCGGACTTGTACACTCCGAGACCGTGTTCCAAAGCTGCCCTTGCACTTTCATTAGACATTTTCGAAATGAAAGCATAAGGAGAGAGAAAGAGAGAGGAATAATTGGCTGCAGAAGCGCGAAAAATGTAGCAAGCACTCTAAAAGCCCAAAGCCTGCTGTGCAGCTCGTGCTTTATTCCGCATTTAAAAGTGTGTGTTACGAGCAAAAGAGGCTCCGTAGTCACCAAGTTTGATATAAACGGACGAGCGAGAGATAGAGGCGGTACTATTGGAGACCGTCTATCCAGCAACTATGCAGTTTTGTGCGCGCATTCTATGCTGCAAGGAGATTCTTTCTACATATCCAAAGCTCCAAGTTACAGTTTTCACATTCTAACCATCAAACAATCGCTCCATATGAAATATAGCTTAACAATGTATGTGTTCGAGCTTGTTGGTTCTCGACAAACAGCGTTAAGAAAGCATTAAAGGAAAAAAACGTGTTTTTTTCTCGAATTGGTAAATCAATCCTTCACAATACCAAAAGCACGACGCTTGGCCAACAAGAAAATGCAAAAAAGAAAATTAAGGTGGCGACTCTACCTTGAAGTACCGGTACCAATCGCCGTGACGGTGCAGATATACGATGGAACCTAGGTAGCTCCTAATCGTTAAATATGAAGCAGACTTTCTCTGAGGGGGCCAGAGATTTAAGATATCTAGTTTCTTGAAAATTCGTTTGGCCAATGTCGCCAAAGTTTGACGTTAGTTTTTCTCCTCTAATAATCAACCTCTGAACGTGAAATCAACGACTGTACACTTTTCAGAGTTTAATTTATCAGTCGAAACTGATCGACAGTTTTCCTTTAGTTATTCATTGTTTCTCAGATTGTTTTTCTGCTCAAGCTGCCATTAGAAATGCTGGAATGTTTGTTAATCTTACTGTGAATACTTCTTTCACTTCGAGAAAAAAATATCCTAGAAGAAAGGCCGCTACATATTGTCTCTCCCTGTTACAAGCAAATGACATACGGCGTAATTGTGCACATAAGTTTAGTCATAATGTAATTCCCTCTTCCTCTATCAATAAATTCATGCGCAAGTGTATAACACTTCGCAACGGCATAGCAGGCTTCACAGAATTATTTTCCTGGTTAATCCAGGTTGTGGTAATTCATTTCAACCGAGTCGTTAGAAGAAGAGGAAAAAAAACAAATTTCCCCATATTTGTCTAAACTCTCTGCTTGAAATGTTTTGCCATTTTTAACACGAAAGTGTTTTATGCCGGGATCGACCGCGGCTCCACTGACTTATTTCCGTCATGGATATGACGTTGTAAAATATAAAGGATAACAGATTGCAAAGAAAAAGTTCCGTCAGTGGGAGTCGAACTTACGACCCCTCGCTCCGCAGCGCGCGGAGCGAAACGATTAGGCCAAAGACGGCACGCTCTTCGTTATGCTAACGGCGAGCAACTTATATACACCATTTGCAGGGGGCGGTACTCAGAGATCGGTGATACAACACTATGTTTTCGTTATCACTTGCGAGATGGCGCGAAGGGCTCGAAGAGCGCGCTTTAAAGATCGACACCCCATGCGTCGCGATGAGTGCGCACCTCTACAGGGCGTGGTCGCTCGAGCGCGCGCTCATCTCTTGATGTTGGCGGTTTGTACGTCTTGTGCTCTCGCCGCAAGTTTGCGTTGAGAGCCCGAAGGTCACTTCGCCCACTGCGCGCTGCTCACACAAAAACAAGTTACAACTGTGACAGTTCGCGCTTGTCCTGTGTACGTTCGTTCCGTGCGTCCTTTCTGCTTGTTGCCGAGTTTTGAGCGGCTTGCCGTTCTTGGAGTGACATTACAATTTGTTGCTATAACGTTCATTCTTTCGCCGTTGGGGTTAAAGAATGACCAGCAAACGCTCAACTACGTCTGTGAAGACGCGTTTCACTTTCGTGTTATACCGATTTCTATGACAGATGGATCAGCCATGTTTTTATCTCTAATTCCTCAATATGAATTTTGAGTATATTAGCGGAAAGGCCTTGAATATGCGCACTTCTAGCGTTTTATTATAAGAAAGTAACTGACACAACAACAATTCTAAAAACAAAAGAAACAAATAACACAGAATTGTGAACTGAACAGGCAAACTGTATTCCGTGATTTCAGAAGGTATTGCGAAGAAAATTCCATATTCAATACTTAGTGCTCTAGTAGAGGAGATTTTAAGCTATACAAAAAACATCCCTTCCATTTTTCGTCAAAAGGTTTCGCAGAATACAAACACCACAAAAAAAAAAGAAAGAGAAAAGCAAGAAGCTGTTTCGTTGTTGGCCTGCATATTATTTAATTTATTGAATTCAGCTTATCAATGTGCTGACGTCAAGCCGCTTCAGTTCTGCTGACGCAAGGAGCAAGTCCATTCTTATTATTTCATTTTAGACTCCACTACCTGACGTTGGCAGAATTCATAATCGCCTATTATACTCCAATTCACGCAATCGACTTGTTTGCAGTAAAACTTTCGCTGACGCGTTAAAAAAAGTTAAGCCATGG
Organism: Rhipicephalus sanguineus; assembly: GCF_013339695.2. NCBI lineage: Eukaryota > Metazoa > Arthropoda > Arachnida > Ixodida > Ixodidae > Rhipicephalus > Rhipicephalus sanguineus. The sequence continues at coordinate 104,495,407 of NC_051184.2, forward strand.
AATATGCGAAACACTCGAACATAGGTGGCGTTCTGCCGAATTTGTGGAGAACGGGGAGGAATAAGTAGCAAGGACAGCGTTGAAATTAGCAAGGGGCTGAGACAGGGATGTCCTTTGTCCCCGCTGTTATTCATGCTGTACATGGTGAGGATGGAAAAAGCGCTAGAAGGTAGCAACATTGGATTTAATTTGTCACACAAACAGGTCGGCACGATGGTTGAGCAGAAGTTTCCAGGTCTATTTTATGCTGATGATATTGTCTTATTTGCGGACAGTCAAGATGATATACAGCGACTGGCAGATATATGCAGCAGGGAATATGAGGCTCTAGACTAGGATTTAGTGCAACAAAATGTGGATTGATGGTATTCAATGATCACAAACACCATGCGGTCTTTATACAGGGCCAAAAAATACCGAGGGTAAGCGAGTACAAGTACCTCGGAGTATGGGGAAATGAGGGGGATATATATATGGAGGTACAAGAGAAAGCATCGGTGGCAAAGGGAAAGAGGAATGCTGCAATTATGAAGCACGGAGCTTTATGGGGATACAATAGGTACGAGGTGCTTCGAGGGCTGTGGAAGGGTGTGATGGTCCCGGGGCTTACATTTGGGAACTCAGTGGTGTGTATGAGGTCAGAGGTACAATCAGGAATGGATGTAAATCAAAGGACGGTGGGCCGCCTCGCGTTGGGCGCTCACGGGAAGACGACAAATGAGGCTGTAAAGGGTGATATGGGATGGACAGGCTTTGAAGTGAGGGAAGCTCAGAGCAAAATGAGATTCGAAGAGAGGCTGAGGAAAATGAAGAAGAGTAGATGGGCAGAGAAGGTTTTCAGGTATTTGTATAGAAAAAGCGTTGACACGCAGTGGAGAAAAAGAACGAGGAGGCTCACCAGTAAATATACGGCTAGCAGTGCGGGCGATATGGCAACAAGGAGCATTAAGCGGAAGGTCAGAGAGGCGGAGAGGACTTAGTGGACGGCAGCGATGGAAAAGAAGCCGGCTCTTAGTAACTACCGAAAAGGAAAAAAACGAAATAAGGAGGGAAAGGATTTATGATAATTCAAGGGGAAGCGCTTTACTGTTTGAAGCAAGGTCGGGCTGCCTTAGAACGCGTAGTTATAAAGCGAGATTCAGTAACGAAGAAGAACAATGTACATGCTGCGGGGGAACTAAGGAAACGATGGAACATGTACTCATTGAATGTGGCGATATTCACCCAGGTATACGTGTGGGCACGAGTCTACATGAAGCCTTGGGTTTTAGGGACAACAATGGAAAGCTGAACACGTCCGCGATAGAAATAAGCAAGAGATGGTTAGAGTATTGGTGGCAGAAAAGTAGAGATAAAGAACAAAAATAAATAATGGGGTAAAAATAAGCCAATTATGCCTTAAGAGGCAGAGAGATGGACCGTGAATTTATATTTTTTTGTATAATAACATAGATTTAATCAATGTAGATAAGGTATTAGGCCAACATGAAACAAGGAAGCTTTTTTTTTCTTTTTTTTTCTTCGAGCCTGGTGGCAGACATCTCACCGCCCCGTTATAAAGGGGACGCTCATAGCATCCGACAACAGCTTCCAGAATCATGTCGGAACCAGTTCAGTGCAGCTTTATTTAAGCTCTGTGAACATAACACACATATAAGAATATAAAAATGTTGTTCTGTCATCGTATGCGACGGGGCCTGTCGGTCTAAAGACTTCACCATAACCCTTCTGAGGGTTTGGGGAAGCAAAACACTCATGAAAACTGTTGGGCATTGAGTTTACAATTCAAGCTGAATGGAAGTTTCATGAGAGCCGCACTAATCCTATTTCCCTCAGTTTCTGCGCTCCCATCCCCTTAATCCCAGTGTATTCGATAGGCCATCAAACTAAACGCTTATGCTCCGAAGGGTCCGGGGGAAAGTAAAACACAGGATGAACGCGAGCTCCCTGGTTCAGAAGGACGCGTGGCGAGGACAAGTTGTCGCAGAAGCTGCAACGCAACGAGAAGCCATCGTACCCAAGGGTCCCAAGTAACGAGCGAAAAGAATGTGGCATATACAAGTGCGCTATCGCACGAAGAAAGGAGGAAATCTCACGCTTAGGCGGAACCACCGTTCTCATGGGCATTTGGGGAGACACCATAACGCCGCCGGCGAGCCTGTTATGACGGTCGCGTCAACGCAGCAGAATGCTTATGACGACCACGCCGTAGAAAATAAAGTGCCCCACCTTCCCATACTTCAATGTGCGTGTGACGCATAAGCCGTTGACAGGAGGCAGTGACGTGAACCAGTGGCATTGCCAGGGGGTGGCACACCGGGACCGTGCCCTCCCACCGCGAATTTTTTTTTTTTTTGGCTTGGTGCGCAGAGTACAAGAAAGAGCGGCGTTTCTAGAGCCCGTTGTAAGCTCTCTTGGGACTACAATACAAGTACACTAGAAAGGTACCCACTACGCCATAAATCACAATTTTTGTGAAGTTGGGAAGCACCTACTAAGCCATTATTCGTCATTCTGCGTAGAAACGAGGCACCAGCTGCACGCCTGTAAGGCATTATGTGCACTTTGTTGACGCGACGACTGATGAAGATGAAGAATTATGGCTCATCCCTTTGCAATGGGTTGGAAGTTTTAAGCGGCCCACCAGTTATATAATTTGCATTGGGTGACGCCCGGTCGCTATTTCCCTCTCCCATCATGCTGTATAACATACGTTGACGTGGGAGAGAGACGGGGGGGGGGGGGGGGCGAAGAACTTTACTGAGACCCCGAGGAAATGGATCATGCGCTTATGGGCTTCCTTGGCAACCAATACAAGTGCACTTGCGAGGAACCCACTACGCTATAAATCATTGTAATTTTACTGAGACCCCGAGGAAGTGGATCATGCGCTTATGGGCTTCCCTGGCAACCAATACAAGTGCACTTGCGAGGAACCCACTTAGCTATAAATCATTGTAATTTTTGAGATGTAGGGCAGTAGGCACTGTGCCATTTTTCGTCATTCTACGGAGAGCGTTGGTACCTGCTAAACACATGTAAGGCATTATGCGTACTTTGTTGATGCTGTGCCTGATGACGATGAAGAATTATGGAAGATCCCTTTGTAATGGGTTGGAAGCATTCAACAACCTACTCGTTGCGCAGTTCGCATTGTGTGACGCCTGGTTACAGAATTCGCGTTGTGCGACGCTTGGTGCTCATTTTACTCTTCTACCACGCTATATTGCATATGCTAATGTGGTTCCTTGCCGACATGAAGCCGGTATAGGACCTTTTTGCAAAGCAGTTTAAAGCATCGGCATGGCTCAGAGGTTGTATACTGGGCTCCCACGCAGAGATCCCAGGTTCGAACCTCGTTTCACCCTGGAAATTTTTTTCTTATGTCGTGTTTTCTTATGTTTTCTTATTTCGAGCGATACTGGTTACGGACACCGTCGGCGGCGGCGGCGGTGAACAACTACGGCGCCAAAAACGGCCGGTGAAATTATCTCATAACAGCTTTCGCTGTAATAACAATCAACCACATCTGCCAGCCCGACCTCCCTCCAGATCAAGGAGTTCCCCCCCCCCCCCCCCCCCCCCCCCCGAACAGATTTCTGTGCTCCTGACGTGAATTACAGAGCAGCGCTGTTGCTGGGCGGCGGAAATCGGTTAGCACGTTCAGCTGGAGACACCAAGGTAGCCCGACGGGCTATCTGTTTCTTACACATTTTCGTATCATGAAGAAATAACAACAGGAACGCAATACGCGCAATTTCTAGTGGCTCAATATTATAGCAATCGGCTTTGTTTCCCCGTAGCATTAAAGAATAGACTAAAGTGTCTCGGGTCCTGGTGTAAAGTGCGCTAAGAGAGCGTACTTATGATGAGCGCGTAGTACGTATCATGACTTGCAGAAGCAACGCTGTAGGTGTGAATAATATTCGTGTCTTTACTATTCATTTGTCTGGTATTCGTGTGTTTGCACTGTACTACTATTACTGCACTATTGTGTTTACTATTGGCGTGTTTGCTCTTGATGTGTTTACTTTGTAGGCATTATTCGCGTTTTGCTCCCGTTTAACATCCCCTACACCAATGCCATCGGCGGGTTGTAGTATCATAATAGATAAATATACATACCAGTAGATAGATAGATAGATAGATAGATAGATAGATAGATAGATAGATAGATAGATAGATAGATAGATAGATAGATAGATAGATAGATAGATAGATAGATAGATAGATAGATAGATAGATAGATAGAAAGAAAGAAACGCTCAAAGTGCCTTTGGTTCACTAAGAAATGCTTGAGTTTAAAATACAGCGTAACTTGCACTGTATGCGAAATACTAACGATATAGCGGAGCTAATGGGCAGCACGGTAGTCCTGGCTGTTGCTGTTTTGCTAAATTTTGAAATGTTTTGTTTCTTCCTCTATGTCTTTCTTTTTCTCACTACTTTCTGTTTTTTGTGTGTCTTTTTTGTCTCTCTTTAATTCAATTCCTTTCTTCCTCTCTTTCTCCATTTATTTCTCGTTTTCTGTCTTTCCATCTCCCTTTCTCCTTAGTCCCTTTCTCTCCCTGTCTCTATCTCTATTTCTGGCTTCCTCTTTCTTTCTATCACTTTCTCTCCTTCTCTGTTTTTCTCTCTCTCTCTCTTTGATTCTCCCTCTTTCTCTCCTTCTTTGTCTTTCTGCCTTTCGTACTCTATTTCTCTCTTTCTCTTTTTTTCTATGCTATGCTTTACTCTTTCCCCTCCTCCTTTCACTCCTTCTAACCTTCACACATGTCCTCTTCATTCTCACTTCCCTTCCCAACCCCTTGCTATACTGTAATACACAAGGCTATGCTATGTTCCGCTAGCGTGCCTGGATAGCCGACTGGTTAAGACGCTGGCCTTCAGATCGCGAGCACACGGGTGCAAATCTCGCATCGCGAATACATTTGCCCGCTGGAGTTTTGCTTTTTCTCTCTCTCAGTTTCTTTCTCTTTCTCTGTACTCGTTTTCTTGCCCATCAGAGTTAGTGCATCCCGCGCTGGAGAAATCGGCTCGGGTGTTCTGGGACCAAAGCAGAAGATGAAGAAGACTACGATAAAGAAGGTCATGGAGCTAGGGAGCGCGCGCCGGTTCATGATGGTGATGATCTTCCGTTGGCGGCTCGCGGCTCAACAACGCCTTGAGCAGCTGCGCTGTGAAAAATGCAGCATAGGCTGCTTCTAGCTGAACGCTTCGGAATAGACGGATTCCCACAACGCGATGCAGTTGCAGAAATTCCTTTAACAGCGGAGGTGCTAAGGTGGAGGTTTGGCGCTAGATCATTCGCAGGAACTGGTTGCCTAGCAACCACTTGGCACAGCTGTGCCTGACTTCGCCAAATGCGCCGCCGAGCAGCGCATTGGCGGAAGGAAAGGAGGAGGAGAGGAGAAGGAAAAATAACTCAAACAAAAAAGAATTGGGTTCGGTGGTATTCTGACCCGGGTAACCACGGTCCGTAGGCGAGCGTCGTAACAACTAGGCTATCCAGGCACGCTAACAGAACAAGCATTTATGGGAACCACGTGATCGGGTTCCTATGGGCGAGAGAACGAGATAAAGACAGGCAAAAAGAGAGAAAGAAAGAGAAATAAACACAGAGAAAGGAAGCATAGCATATCCGTATGTGCTACAGTATAGCAAGGGGGTGGGAAAGGGAAGTGCGGGTGAGGAGTACTGATGTGAGGATGAGGAGCAGGGAATGACATCTGCCGGATTTTTTCCTCTAAGAATTATAAAACTCGCTCGGTGTCATCGGCAACCCTGCCATAGTACACTGTTTTCACTTATTTATTGTTTGTTTTGTTTCGAAAGCTTGCCCTTAGGCATTATACTAAGGCATGTCAAGAGCGCAGCAACAAATTTTATTGCGGGAAAATGCTATAACAATTCTTCATAAGTACGCGGGGAAATAAGGCGAGACATAAAACCGTGGAAAACTCCGGTCAATACGGCGGCGATAATTGTGCGTCAACAGAGTTTGGTTACTGATGATTTCAATAGTTTGAAATAATGTACGGTGTTTCTTAAACAAAATTGCTTTGTCGCTTCTTCAAATCGAAGACCCCTTCAGTATAAATGTATTGCCCCAATAAAAGTTCCCTCAGAAGGTTGTGCGACTGCTTTTGCTGATACAAAACAGGACTGTGTCAAAGTACCTATTCACTTGGCTCCATTGACAGTCTGTTGACGTTATCAAGGGCCAGCTTTTAGGACGTAAATCGATTACGGTTCCTTGTAAGGACGGCTTATAGCTCTCCCATAGTAGAGTAGGCTACTCGTCAACCGCTTTTTTAGATGCGAAGCATCTTATAGCGGAGTTCAAACCGGTGATGGTCGTGGTGGTGTGCGGCGTGACCACCCTTACTGTGCATCGCATACACTCTCCACACACCTCCTCAGCACTCCTCCTCTCCACTTCCCCTCTCCCATTTGCCCCTCTCCACTCCTCCTCTCCACTTCATCTCCCCTACCCCTCCCCACTACCCCTCCCCCTCTCCAATCTTCTGAAGCGCAAGCTAGACGTGCCAAAATTCTCTCCTGCGCAACGCCGCGATGAGAACCAGCGCATGCGCGTACCTTCCCCCTCTCTCTCCTCTCCTACGCTGCCGCCCTCTCGCGCGCCTGTCGACCGCGTTCCCCGCTCGCCCTGGGAGAATTAACGGCCAGACTAGAGGGAAGACAAGACGAGCGTAGCGTTCCTCTTCGCGTTCCACGACGCGAGGTCGGTAGCATGCCCAACGAACGCCAACGGAACGCGATCGTGCAATTGCTCCGGCTTCGCATCGCCTCATGGTCCCCTTTAGCGGGAAATGGTGTAATTTTTGTGAACAGTTGGGCACTTCCGCAGCTGAATACATAATAGAGTAAGTCGTCAACACTTCAGGGGAAATTCTGAGATGCCTCATCAAGCGCAAAAGCTTACCGTCCGCGACAACGCCAGTGATGCAAAGAAAAATCATGGCATGAGGGCGTCACAGATTGCCAGAATTCATGACCTCACATGGCAGTTCTCCTGCAAATCGTACTTCTTCTTTGGCATTGCAGCAGTGAGACCAAGCCACGCACCACAGGTAATCGGGATGGTAGGCCCAACTTCCAGCTATATTTGCAATATCGAAGTGAAGTGCCCCGAATAGTTGCTTTCGCATTGTGCTATGTGAGCTGGGTTCTTAAAATAAAAGAATTTTCGTGCAAAGGAAACACGCATGCGAGCGATGAAACTTGCGCAAGTAAAAACAACAACAAAAAGAAGTTATGCCTTATAGAGCAGCTTACATAGATAAAAACTTCTCATGAATAATCATGGCCGCTCCACCACGGTGCTCTCGTGGTTATGGCGCTCTACTGCTGACCCGAAGGTCGCGGGATCGAATCCCGTCCACGGCGGCTGCATTTTCGATGGAGAAAATATTTGAGGCCCGTGTACCTAGATTTAGGTGCACGTTAAAAAGCCCCAGGTAGTCGAAATTTCCGGAGCCTTCCACTACGGCGTCCCTCATAATCATATCGTGGTTTTTGGACGTTAAACCCCAGATATCATTATTATCACTAATAATCATGGCCTATATAAGAAGCAAATAACGCAGAAAAGAACACACTAGGAAAATACAAGATCGAGGAAGTCTAGATACAATAGGTACATTTCCTCCTTCTTTTTTGAGTGAGTGAGTGAATAAACTTTATTAAAAGTCCGGGCGAGGCGGGGGAAAGAGGGCATTAACCCCTGTCCGTCCCACTCTCCGTCGATGGTGATTGTGCTCATTTTTTGTGTTGTTTACTTATATTCACTTTCAATGAATATAAACTCGCCCTGTTCTTAATTTTAATTAATTACGCAAAAAGGTGGCGTGTTAAGTAGATGCTCGTGGCATATATAATAATAATTATTTACTAGCCGTATTGGAGTAAATGTTGGACAACATAGTACTCGCAGATTGCTTTAAGTACAACTGAGCTAAGTATTTCGCTATTGTATAAACTATGGCCCTACGTACAGCTGTCATTCTGTAAGCGAGTTGTTTTTACGGCTTGGTCGCAAGTACGATATGAGTCGAGATATATTTGTGTGTATCAGGACATAGAAAGTGTGATGTGAAAGACCTAAAGGCAGATGGACTATGCCTGACCAAGGTCCATCGACCAGAATGATTCTCAGTGGCATTAGGTAATCAAATAATTTCTTTTTTTAAGCTAAAATAGCCTAAATATTACACGAATACAGCAACACAAGGAACAGCGACGCACCACTAAAAAGAAACACCACGTTTTGCGCCGTCCTCTATTCCTAATAGGAAATTGTCATGCAAATCACAGCCCGCTTCTGCTTTGAGAGAAAATCTGACATCGCACATATCACGCATTTTCTCGGCGCTGCCAACAAAGTTAACATACGTACCATCACAAAAAATGTGGGCGAATAAATATTCTAAATGTCGCAAACAAATAATTTGACAATAAAAAGCCTTTTTCTTGAAGAACTTATTCAAGGTAGACAACCAGATAGTGCATACATCATAAAACTTTATTCAAGTGATGTCATAATTGCCTTGTTTTGTTTGTATTCGCTAGTATATTGTTTGATATCGGTAGTGCTCCAGAATAACGTTGTTATAAATCCCTCGTGTGCGAGATCTTAAGCAGTCTTAGTAGGCTACCAATGAGCTCTATCATTTTTGATCTTCGTTCCTATGTACAAGACGAGCTCAATATTTTAAAGGTGGCTGGCGGTAAGCTATATTCATGCAAATAATTAAACAATATGACCAGTTGCTCGTCAACTTTTGTTTCTTTTTAGTGAACGGCTCTCTTCTGAAGAATTATTAACTTTTCATGGCCTTGTTCTTAAAGGTTTACCCCAAAATAATGTGTTTATTAATGTAAATAGTAGTAAAATAGCACGTCGTATATTCGAAGTTTCAGATAGTGTTTGGCCACAGCGGTGTGAGATTCTATAAAACAGAAATTGGCCTATACTTACTGGCATGCACATTATTAATTTAGGGTGTCAAGTTGATGTTTTAATGCACCACTGCAGCTTAAATTTAAACACAGCACCACACTGGATGTTACCGTCTTTAGATGGAGCAGAAATATTATAATCACAGCGCAGAATATTATATGAGACCAATGTCCAACTATAAAAACGTTCAGACCGAGCAGGTGCATCTGAAATCGTTGTTGCTCCTGTTATTTCGCAGATACACGGAGCTCCTTTGGGTCGAGCGCATTTCGTGCAAACAGGATGACATGCACACTCACGTGGATGAAAGTAGGTTGAAGAAAATCGTATAGGATTCCCCTTTAGTTGTATTTGACTATTATTTTTCTACGGATCTATAAAGCAATTCACATCGCTATACATTGACAAAGAAAAAATATAGGTTATCATTTCGAAACTAGAAGCAACGAAACTATCGTAAATAGAAATGCAAGAAATCCCTTCGTATATTACGTCATGCTGTGTTTACTCGCAGGTGAATATGAATAGAATACTTCGCAAGTGGACCAAGGACAACGCGTAGGTTGGGGAAGCACCGCGGTTTATATATGCGCAAGGCAAATACAACGTCTACTACATGGGTGCTCAGTGTTGACCTAGAAAAAGTTGGTTGAGACCTCGGGGTCTTAAGCAATGTGCAGTAGGTACAATGCAATAAAGTGAAATTACTTGCTTAAGTAACTTTTCATTCCCATTAATCTGAGTAGATGCACTACCAGCAGTCGAGTTTTACGTCAACATAAGTCCGGATTGTGCCTCTCAGAAGGTACTTCGCGCCCGTAGATGTTGTTTGTACGTCGCGCTGTGGAAAACATCAGTTTATCACATTTTCTTCACCATCGTTGTCTTCTTTGCTCTCGTATCTGCCGTTTCTCCTTTGCGTCAAAGTGTTGCTTCGATCTCCAGAAAGTCGAAGGTTTGATCTCGACATAGTCTGAGGTACTGCTGCATGGCCAGTTCTAATCGCGATTTGGCTAACGTCCGAGCCAAACTCGATCCTTGTCGGCCCTGATTCCAATCAAAAGTGTCCGTGCAACATCAGTGCTGTGACGCTTTGTGAAAGCGAGCTCGATGGCTCGATGCCGGGTTTTCCGCCGGGGTCGCGCAACGCTTGACTATAGGCTCCGTGCAGACGTAACTCCGCTGCCCGTGCGAAGGCGACCCTAGCGGCAAGAAGCGCAGATTTGGCGCGATGCTCTGACGCGCTCGCAATGGAGTGAAGTCGAGGAACTATGCCTTTCACGATGGCTATACTTTTCGTGCTTTTCGCGCTTGGCCAGTGACCAGAGCGACGGTATGTCCGCGTTATCAACGCGATCAGTCAGCCGCAGGTGGTGGACGATAAGAATAATATAGCATACAGCATCGCTCCGCGATTACACACCTGCTCGCATTTGTGAATAGATGAGGTATTTTTTTTCTGGGGTTGCATTTGCCCGTGATTGTTGATCTGCCGAGCAACAGCTCTTCCACGACGCCGTGAACGTGTCCCGCTTCGAGGAGGTCCCTGCCCTTCTTCAGATTAGCTCCTCGGAGGAAACTATATCACGTAGCTCTCTGAATCCAAACGTAATAATAATTGCCACGCTTTGCAGTGTCATGACAGCAAAACACGAGCCACGACGACGAACTCGGCTGCACTGGTTAAGTCGGCGCAGCGAACGCAGCGCCATGGCCGTTCGATGGAAAGCGTTTTTTCATTCAGCGGCCGTGACAGTGCAATTGCTGGTATCGCCAGTTTCAAGCTGCCTCTGAGTTCGCTGCCGTGTTAGCCCGAGGGTGATAAGCTGTGATTGTTTGGTGAGTGAGACGGCCCGCGTTATAAGTGCGCAGTTTCGCTCAACGGGCTCGTCACCTCCGTTGTCTTCCGTCAGCTCATGGATTTAATGTTGCCGCATTCGCCTGAGGATACACGAGGTCTGGCGAAAAGAAGCACACGCGCTAACGCTACGTTCTCTGACAGCTGCTAACAATTTGACGTCTTTTGGAAGCAAACGGGAAAGGAAACGCCTGAAGCGAAGCACCAAAGCACGGCGCAGTGGCTTGCCGGCGCCTGCGTTGTCTGCTCCCTTATCCCGCCAGATCTGCTGCCGTGGCCGCTTTGGCGCTGGAGGCAGCGCGCGACTGCGGCGGCTCCTAACGTATGCACGGTGCCCATAGCTTGCTGAGTCGTAGGAGTACATATATAATGTTTATTAGACTGCTATAGAAGCAGAGCCAACACTGGAACCACAGTTGACGTTTACCCGACATGACGCCTGTATCATAGGAGTACATATGTAGTGTTTATTGCTTTGTTATAAAATTAGAGAGCCAGCACTGCAACCACAGTCTATGGTCTATACCATGTTCAGGAGGCTATCACGAGAGCGCCCAGATGTAGGCGGATAGATAGATAGATAGATAGATAGATAGATAGATAGATAGATAGATAGATAGATAGATAGATAGATAGATAGATAGATAGATAGATAGATAGATAGATAGATAGATAGATAGATAGATAGATAGATAGATAGATAGATAGATAGATAGATAGATAGATAGATAGATAGATAGATAGATAGATAGATAGAAATGCTCAAAGTGCCTTGCGTTCGTTACAAAATGCTTCGCATTTAAAATCACTGCTGGAGCCGGAATAAAACCCAGACATTCTGCGTGGGAGTCAAGTATTTTACGACAGAGTCAAGCTGGTGCTCCAAACTGCTTCGGAAAAAGACCCAATGCAGGTGCCGTCTCCGTGCAACGCCAATCGTGGTTGCAGTGTTGACTATCTGCTTCTATAACAACGTAATAAGAATTACATATGTAGTCCTAAGACACTGTAAATTATAATCAAACATTGCTCCATCCCGAAGCGCTACGCCGAGGACCGCTATTCAGATATGAACACCATCGCACCGCAGCGTGCACCTTGTCACGATAATACTGAATTATCTGCCCTGAAGGGAGAGCCTACGTTGCATCAGACTATGGGCTACCATTTACACGCCAGAATAGTCGGGCTTGGCAAGCCCACGGTATCCTCACAATTCCAAACTTAACACAATGACGTCGATCCACTTCATAATGCTTGGCTCAAAGAAAAAAAGACACACACACCGGCGTTTGCGATATTGCCTAATGCGAATTCTGAGCGTAGCTTGGCGTTGGGGCAAGGCCAACTATGTTCGAAGTTTTGGCTTGCCGCAAGGTATGGACTACGCCATATAAAATAATTTTTGCGATGCAGGAGAGCACCCACTACGCCCTTATTCTTCTTTCTGCGGATAAGCGAGGTACCCGCTACACATCTGTAAGGTATTACGTGCATTTTGTTGATGCTGCGTGTGGCTGATGACGATGAAGAATTTATGATTGAGCACTTTGCAGTGGGTGGGAAGCATGAAAAAACACATTCGCTGCTCAACTTGCATTCTTTGATGACTGGTTCTCATTTTAATCTTTTGCCACGCTACATTACATAGGTTAACGCGATTCCTTGCCCGACATGACGCCTCTATGGGGTCTTTAGGCTAATGACTTTCAAGAATCATTGGTCTGCATAGTCTCTGAAGAGCAAGACTGATTGACCGAAATGCTGAGCCTCCGCGATCAACACAAAACATATTCCAGGGACAAGTGATTCAAATACGTGGGATACATGAACGTTGTAGTGACGCTCTAGACTTGTTTTCCGCGTTTGATTTGTGTTTAATATGCCTGATTATCAATTTTTATAATATCGCTCTAAGTGCAACGGTTTCGTTCCCTGTAATAAATAAAAAAAGACACCAGCGTGTCTCTGTGGTAGAATGATCGACTGCCAGGCAGAGGGCCCGGCTTTAAATACCAGGCGATCATGGTGACTTTTTTTTCGTATTTTATTTTTTCATGTCTATCGGTTACGCTACCGACGGTGACGGCGACGCCACTCAACGCAGGAGCGGCCGCATAAGAGCGGTGCTCGAAATATTACGGCAAAGGCTCCTATTACTTGTTCACTGCTTCGCTATAAAGTGACTCCCACAATGCGTGAGATCTGCCGGATTTTTTCTTGCGTTAGGAATAAGCCCACAGGGTCCGCTCTGCATTCGCCAAATACGACTCGAAGACGAGAGCCATCTTCTTCTTACTCTCCGTCGCTCTATTGGTCCTCCCTCGCCGCCCTGAGGAAGGTTTCTGCACTTAACGTGCTTTCGACTGCCTCCAGGATCGGAGATATTGCAGGCTTTCTGCGCCCAACTGGTTTTGCAACGCCTCCGTGAACGGTCCACTTGTGACCTAGAGAAGATGCCATGTGAGGTCATGAATGCTGGCAGTCTGTGACGCCCTCATGTCATGATTTTTCTTTGCATCACCTGCGTTGAAGCGGACGGTAAGCTTTTGCGCTTGATGAGGCATCTCAGAATTTCGCCTGAAGTGTTGACGACTTATGCTATCATGTATTCAGCTGCGGAAGTGCGCAACTGTTCACAAAAAATTACACCATTTCCCGCTAAAGGGGACCATGAGGAGATGCGAAGCCGGAGCAATTGCACGATCGCGTTCCGTTGGCGATCGTTGGGCATGTTATCGACCTCGCGTCGTGGAACGCGAAGAGCCTGGCCGTTAATTCTCACAGGGCGAGCAGGGAACGCGGTCGACAGGCGCGCGAGAGGGTGGCAGCGTAGGAGAGGAGAGGGAGGGGACGCGCATGCGCTGCTACACATCGCGGCGTTGCGCAGGAGAGAATTTCGGCATGTCTAGCCTGCGTTTCAGAAGATGGGAGAGGGTGAGGGGAGAGGAAGTGGAGACGAGGAGTGGTGAGGAGGTGTGTGAAGAGCGTATGCGATGCGCAGTAAGGGTGGTCACACAACCACCACCATCACCGGTTTGAACTCCTCTGTAAGATGCTTCGCATCTAAAAAAGCGGTTGACGAGTAGCCTACTCTATTATGGAAGAGCTATAAGCAGTCCTTACAAGGCACCGTAATCGATTACTCAGGTCCTAAAAGCTTTTTTTTAGAAAAAGTTTATTTTATCGTAGGACGTTACGAACATTTAGAAACAGTGTCCGTACAACAAGAACATTAACATACACAAATGACGAAACACAATACACATAAAACGTTTAAACAGAAATGTCGAAGGTCACAGTGTGTCCCTAATGCATGCTACTAAGAACTAGCATGCGCACACTTGGTCTTTGACGTAGTAGACGTACTGTCAATGGAGGCAAGTGATAGGTACTCCGACACAGTCCTGTTTTGTATCAGCAAAAGCAGTCGCACAACCTTCTGATGGAACTTTTATTGGGGCAATGCATTTATACTGAAAGGGTCTTCGATTTTAAGAAGCAGCAAAGCTATTTTGCTCAAGAAGCACCGTACCTTATTTCAAACTATTGCAATCATCGGTAACCAAACTCTGTTGACGCACAATTATCGCCGCAGTATTGACCGGAAGTTTTCCACGGTTCTGTCTGGCCTTATTTCCCCGCATACTTATGAAGAATTACTACTGCATTTTCCCGCAATAAATCTATCCATTCTAGAGTTTATCTGCGATTAAAATTTGTTGCTGCGCTCTTGACGTGCCTTCGTATTATGCCTAGGGCAAGCTTTCGAAACAAAATAAATAAATAAATAAATAAATAAATAAATAAATAAATAAAAACAGCATACTATGGTAGGGTGCCCGATGTGACCGAGCGAGTTCTAGAATTCGTAGAAAAAAAAATCCGGCAGATGCCATTCCCTCCTCCTCATTCTCACATCACTTCTCCTCACCCGCACTTCCCTTTCCCGCCCCCTTGCTATTCTGTAGTACACACGGATATGCTATGCTTCCTGTCTCTGTGTTTCTTTCTCTCTCTCTTTATTTGTCTTCCTTTCTCTGTGTTTCTTTCCCTCTCTGTTTCTCTTTCTCTCTTTTTGTCTGTCTTTATCTCGTTATCTCGCCCGTGGGAACATAATCACGTGGTTCCCATAAATGCTTGTTCTGTTAGCGCGCCTGGATAGCCTAGTTGTTACGACGCTCGCCTACGGACTGTGGATACCCGGGTCAGAACACCACCGAACCCAATTCTTTTTTGTTTGAGTTATTTTTTTCTTCGCCTCTTCTCCTCTCCCCCTCCTTTCCTTTTTCCAACGCGCTGCTCCTACACCCCAGGCACAACTGTGCGAAGTGGTTGCTAGGCAACGACTTTCTGCGAACGATCTAGCGCCAAACCTCAGCCTTAAACACCTCCGCTGTTAGTAGAATTTCTGCGAATGCATCGCGCTGTGGGAATCCGTCTATTCCGAAGCGTTCAGCTAGAAGCTGCCTATGCTGCATTTTTTCACAACGGAGCTGCTCAAGGCGCCTGCTGAGCCGCGAGCCGCGAAGAGAATATGATCACCATCGTGAACCGGCACTCGCTCCCTAGCTCCATGACCTTCTTTATCGGTGTCTTCTCCATCTTCTGCTCCGATCTCAGAACGCGTGCGCCGATTTCTCCGGTGCGGGATTCAATAACTCTGATGGACATGAAAACGAGTACAGAGAGAGAGTAAGAAAGGGAGAGAGATAGAAGGAGAAAAATTCCAGCGGGAGAAATTTAATTGCGATGCGAGATTCGAACCCGTGTACTCGCGATCTGAAGGCGAGCGTCTCAACCACTCGGCTATCCAGGCACGCTAGCAGAACATAGCATAGCCTTGTATAGTACAGTATAGCACGGAGTTGGGAAGGTAAGTGAGGGTGAAGAGGACAGGTGTAAGGGTGAGAAGGAGAGAAAGGAGGGGGAGAGAGAGTAAGGGTAGCATAGGAAAAAAGAGAAAGTTAGAAATAGAGAGTACGAAAGGCAGAAAGACAAAGAAGGAGAGAAAGAGGGAGAATCAAAGAAAGAGAAAGAAGAACAGAGAGCGAGAGAAAGAGATAGAAGGAAAGACGAAGCGAGAAATACAGATAGATACAGAGAGAGAAAGAGATGAAGAAGAAAGGGAGAAAAAAGACCGAAAACGAGAAAGAAATAAAGAGAGCAAGAAAGAAATAGAATTACAGAGAGTCGAAAAAGACATACACAGAAAACAGAAAGTAGTGAGAAAAAGAAAGACATAGAGGAAGAAAGAAACAAAAAATGTCAAAACAGCAAAACAGGAAGAGCCAGGACTACCCTGCTGCCCATCAGCTCCGCTATATCTTTAGTATTGGGCATACACTGCAAGTTACGCTGTTTTTCTTAATTCGAAGCATTTCTCAGCGAACCAAAGGTACTTTGAGCGTTTCTGTCTATCTATCTATCTATCTATCTATCTACTGGTTTGTCTATTCATCTATTATGATACTACAACCCCCCGAGGGCATTGGTGTAGGGGATGTTACAGGGGTAAAAACGCAAATAATGCCTACAAAGTAAGCACAGCAAGCGCGAACACGCTAATAGCAAGTACAATATAATATCTGGGGTTTAACGTCCCAAAACCACCATATGATTATGAGAGACACCGTAGTGGAGGGCTCCGGAAATTTTGACCACCTGGGGTTCTTTAACGTGCACCTAAATCTAAGTACACGGGCCTCAGACATTTTCGCCTCCATCGAAAATGCAGCCGCCGCGGCCGGGATTTGATCCCGCGACCTTCGGGTCAGCAGTCGAGCGCCATAACCACTAGACCACCGTGGCGGGGCAGCAAGTACAATAGTGCAATAATATTAGTACAATGTAAACACACGAATACCAAACAGATGAATAGTGAAGTCACGAATATTATTCATTCACACCTACAGCATAGCTTCTGCAAGTCAGAATACGTACTACGCGCTATCACAGGTGAGCTGTCCTTGCGCACTTCGTCTACACCAGGCCCTGAGGCAGTTTATTCTATTCTTCAATGCTGGGGGTAAACAAAGACGACTGAAATAAGCTTGTGTCACTAGAAATTTTGCGTATTTTGTTCCTATGGTTATGTCTTCATGTTACGAAGATTTGTAAGAAACAGGTCGCCCGTCGGGCTACCTTGGTGTCTCCATCTGTAGGTGCTAACCGATTCCCGCCGCCCAGCAGCAGCGCTTCCCTGTAGTTCACGTCAGGGGCATAGGTAGAAATTTGTTCGGGAGGGTAGGGGGCACCTCCTTGATCTGAAGGGTGGTCGGTCAGGTAGTTGTGGTCCCTTTTCATTTCGTGCTCTGTGTGTCATGGCAAAAAAAGAAACTTCGCGGGAGGGGGGCACGGGCCTGGTGTGCCACCCCCTGGCTATGCCACTGGTTCATGTCATTGCCTCCTGTGAACGGCTTATGCCTCACACGCACTTAGAAGTATGTGAAGGTGGGGCGCGTTATTCTCTAGGGCGTGGTCGTCATAAGCATTCTGCTGCGTTAGCACGACCGTCATAATAGGCTCGCCAGCGGCGGCATGGTGTCTCCCCAAATGCCCGTGAACACGGTGGTTCCGCCTAAGCGTGACATTTCCTCCTTTATTCGTGCGATAGTGCACTTGTATATGCCACATTTCTTTCGCTCGTTACTTGGGACCCTGTAGTACGATGTGCCTGTCGTTACGTTGCCACTTCTCCGATAAATTGTCCTCGGCACGCGCTCTTCTAAGCCAGGGAGCTTGCGTTTATCCCGCACTTTCCTCCGGACCCTTTGGAGCATGATGGCCTTTCGAATACACGGGGATTAAGGGGAGGGGAGCGCAGCAACTAAGTGAAATAGGATAAGTGCAGCTCTCATGAAACTTTTATTCCGGTTCAATTGCAAACTCAATGCCAACACTTTTCATGAATGTTTTGCTTCCCCAAACCCTCAGAAGGGTTATGCTGAAGTCTGCATGCCGACAGGCCCATGTACGCTGGCCTAACCGCATTTCTTTCTGTATTCTTATATGTGTCTTATGTTCACAGCGCTAAACTAAAGTTGCACTAAACTCGTTCCGACATGACTCTCGAAGCTGTTGCCACAAATTTGGGAGAACGCCGCCTATGTTCGAGTGTTTCGCATATTCGATGCCTTAATTTTGTTTTTTGGCGCGTCAGCCAAAGTTTTACTGCACACAAGTATATTGCACGAATCGGAGTATAATAAGCGATTATGAATTCTGCTAACGTCAGGTAGTGGAATCTAACATGAAATAACAACAAGAATGGATTTGCTCCTTGCGTCAGCAGAACTGAAGCGGCTTAACGTCAGCACACTGATAAGCTGAATTCAATAAAAAATCGTATGCAGGCAAACCACGAAACAGCTGCTGATATGAGGCTAAACCAGTCATCGGATTGATCTTTTTCCTTCTCACTTTTTTTGTGATGTTTGTATTCTGCAAAACCTTTGGATGGAAAATGAAAATGATATTCTTTGTATCGCTTAAAGCCTCCTCCACTGGAGCACTAAGTATTGAATGTGAAATTTCCTTCGCAATTCATTCTGAAACCACAGAATACAATTTGCCTGTTTAGTTCGCAGATTCTGTGTCATCTTTTTCTCTGTTTTTAGAATTGTCGTTGTGTCAGTTACTTTCTTATAATAAAACGCTAGTAGTGCGCATGTGCAAGGCCTTTCTGCTAATTTACTGAAAATTAATAATGAGGTATTAGAGATAAAAATGGCAAAACACTGCAAACAGAGAGTTTGGAGAAATACGGGCAAATTTGTTTTTTTCCTCTTCTTCTAACGCTTTGCTTCAAATAAATTACCACAACCTGGATTAACCAGGAGAACAATTCTGCGAACCCTGCTATGCTGTTGCGACGTGTGATATATTCGCGCATGAATTTGTTGATACAGGTAGAGGGATAGAGAATTGGTAGCTGCCTTTTTGTAGGATTTTTTTCTCGAAGTGAAACAAGTATTCATAGTAAGATTTAGAAACATTCCTGCATTTGTATTGGTAACCTGCGCAGAAAAACAATGAATAACTAAAGTAAAACTGTCGATCAGTTTTGACTCAAGAATTATGCTCTGAAAACTGTACAGTCGTTGATTTCACCTTCATAGGTTTATTATTAGAGGAGAAAAACTAACGTCAAACTTTGGCGACACTGGCCGAACGAATTTTCCAGAAACTTGATATCTCAAGACTCTGGCCTCGTCAGAGTAAATGTACATCATTTTTAATAATTAGGTGCTACCTTGGCCCCACTGTAGACGCCCACATCTGCACCGTCACGGCGATCGGTACGGTTAGTTCAATGTAGAGTAACCCACCTACATTTTATTTATTTTTTTGCGTTTTCTCGTTAGCCAATCGTCGTGATTTTGGTATTGTGAAAGATTGTAATTCACCAATTCGAGAAAAAATACGTTTTTCTCTTTAATGCCTCTTTAACGCCGGTGGACTATTGAGAACCAACAATCTCCAACTCGTACATTGTTAAGCTGCATTTCATATGGAGTGCATTTTTGAGGGTTGGGATGTGAAAATTGTAACTTGGAGCTTTGTATATGTAGAAAGAATCTCCTTGCTGCATAGAATGGGCGCACAAAACTGCGTAGTTGCAGGATAGACGGTCACCAATAGTACCGCCTCTATCTCTCGCTCGTCCGTCTATATCAAACTTGGTGACTACAGAGCTTCTTTTGCTCGTAAGACACACTTTGAAATGCGCAATAAAGCACAAGCTGCACAGCAGACTTCGGGCTTTTAGAATGCTTGCTAAATTTTTTGCGCTTCTGCAGCTAATTATTCCTTTCTTCCTCTCTCTTTGTCATCGTAGATTCATTTTGAAACTTTCTAATGAAAGTGCCAGTGCAGCTTTGAAATACGGTCTCGGAGTGTACAACTCTGCTGCCATCGACCGTTTTCCTTTTCTTGTGTATTCGATCGGGCGGTGCTCGCAGTATACGCTTTCTGTTGTGCGTTTGCTTTTATTTTCCGACGCAACAGCTCGATAGATTCGATTTTCCGCGTAAGCAGGTAGACATGCCACCGCGGTTCGGCTTGCGGCAAATAAGGTTATTTTTTGGCGCACGAAATAACATTGCGTCTTATTATGTTTTGTAATTTCTTCTTTTTAGGGGCGAAGCTCCTTATGCCGTTGGTCTGTCCATCCTCCGTTTGTTTGTAGCGTTGTAGTAGCCATCTAGCTCGTGAGAAGCGCGCGTTCTGGTATGCAGTAGAAGAAGAAGACGACGCTGACGAGTGAGACTCTCGTGCGTGTTCGCCTGTGTGGCATTCTTTCTTTACTGCGCGCGTTCTGGTATGCAGTAGAAGAAGAAGACGACGTTGAAGAGTGACACTGTCGTGCGTGTTCGCCTGTGTGGGGTTCTTTCTTCTTTACTACGTCTATTGTTTTCAACGACACCCGAAGACAACATTTCAGAAGTAACGCGCCATGAGGCTCCCTCTTCGCACGTTTTCTCTTAGCTCGGAGTCGCCAGATGGAAGACAATGCTGCAGAACGGAGGACACGGAAGGCGGCGGCAGCGCGCGCTCGCAGACAGAATCCTGAGGTGAGAGCCCGCGAGGCCGAAGCTGCACGTCGACGCCGCGAAGCAGATTCCGCCGTTCGAGCCCGCGAAGCCGAAGCTGCTCGACAAGCTGCACGGCTGCGGCGAGAAGACCCCGCCGTTCGAGCCCGCGAGGCCGAAGCTGCTCGACAAGCTGCACGGCTATGACTCGAAGACCTCGCCATTCGAGCCCGCGAGGCCGAAGCTTCTCGACAAGCTGCACGACTGCGGCGCGACGATCCCGCCGTTCGAGCCCGCGAGGCCGAAGCTGCATGGCTGCGGCGCAAGTCGCATCTTCAAAATGTGAAGGACCGTGAAGTGGCGAGAAAGCGCGCGTACCGGCAGGCAGAACCCGAGGCTGTGCGAGCACGTGAAGTGGCTGCAAAACGCATCAGGCGGGCTCTGCCCGAAGGCGCCGACGCGCGCTTCCAGCGGGACTTCCATGATAACAGTTTCGGCCATAGTTGCGGTGTGTGCGACAGATTGCGGTTCTCAAACAATCTAGTCACAATATCTTCCATCAAGAAGGACCACGCTCGCGCCAATGCCATCGCCGTGCTGCAGAGCGAGTTCGCTTCGCCCCACTCATCTTCATTCACCACGTGGATATCCCGTGATTTTTTATTCAGATTTTCTTTTGTTTTCAAGCTATTTTTCATCGTTCCTCGCAATATTTGTTGCCGCTACTCTATTAAGAATCATTTGTTTCTTGCTACATTGATGCATGACCATTTCGCAGAGCCGATGTACCCCGACTAATGAGTGTAGCTAACCAATATGCCGAATTATTGTGCAGGATAAATCATCATGAGCATCAACCAAGTAAAAGGAATACTTTTTATTATTATTACATATTCTTTGGTTGTAACAAACTGTAGTCCCTCGTGTGCTGCTACTCATGTTATCCAGTAGTACGGGAGCCAAGCGCATTGTTACTTTAGGATAATGGGATGCGTCAACATCAAGTGGGATGAAGTGTCTCCGGTACGCGTCGGCGACGTACGCCTCGATGTAGTTCAGGTGTCGTAGTGCTGATCCACCGCTGGACGTGAAGCTCATTCTCTCCAGCTGAATGTTCCTATGCTCTTCGGTCAGTTCTTGCTACGTATGGAGGAGAATTATATTATTCCTTTGTTCAGAACAAATGCGAACAGTTTAGAGTAGAAAATAAATGCTCTCTACGATAGAAGTGTTTGTATGTAGCTGTCCAGACAATAAAGAAACCCGGAGAATGTAGGACTTGATCCGTGTTTCGAAAAAAAAATGGAGACGATCTTGAAGCAGCTTCATATACTGCATTGTGGCAAAGCGGTAAGAAAATTACACCATCTCCCGCTAAAGGGGACCATGAGGCGATGCGAAGCTGGAGCACTTGCACGATCGCGTTCCGTTGGTAGGTAGGTAGGTAAAAACTTTATTTCTCCTTTTGAAAGGAAAGGGGCAAAGGGATAGAGATAGGGGGAGGTTGCTACACACGGTAGTCCTCCGCAACCTTCTCTGCCCAACCCAGGATGGCCTCCTGGACGTCGCGTTTGGAGCTGCGCAAGGCAGCCTCCCAGTGCTCCTCATTATTTTAATATGTTTCGGAGGGACGGGGGAGGGGGGTGCTTAGGGCAGCCCCACATGATATGACTGAGATTGGCCTTCGTTGCGGAGCAATATTTACAAGAAGAGGACGGGTAGAGACAGGGGTACATGAGGTGAAGAAGGTGAGGAGAGGGAAAGCTGCGAGTCTGCAGTTGTCGCCACAGAACTTCGCGCCTGCGCGGGGATTTAGCTATTACCGGCAGAAAGGTTAAACGACCGAGGCGGTAGTGGCGTTCGTTGGGCATGCTACCGACCTCGCGTCGTGGAACGCGAAGAGGGACGCTACGCGCGTCGTATCTTCCATCTAGCCTGGCCGTTAATTCTCACAGGGCGAGCGGGGAACGCGGTCGACAGGCGGGCGAGAGGGGGGCAGCGTAGGAAAGGAGAGAGAAGGGGAGGGGACGCGCATGCACTCGAGCTCATCACGGCGTTGTGCAGGACAGAATGTCGCCATGTCTAGCCCGCGTTTGAGGAAGTATGGAAAGGGGGAGAGGAGAGGGTAAGTGGAGAGGGGAGAGGGTAAGTGGAGAGCGAAAGTGGAGAGGGGAAGGGGAGAGCGTGAGTGGAGAGAGGTAGATGACATGGGGAATGGTGAGGGGGAGTGGAGAGGAGGTGTGTGGAGAGGGTATGCGCATGCGCAGTAAGGGTGGTCACGCCGCACACCACCACCGGATTGAGCTCGACCTTAAGATACTTCGCATCTAATAAGATGTAGGAATATTACGTACATACGAATAACTTTATTTGAGTCCAAGAGACAAGGATGCAGAGATATCCGCAATATTCTCAGGGTGATTTTGTTGTTTCCTTTAAGAAAACATTGGAGCGTTTTTGTGTCACTGATTTTCTCAACAAGCCGCGAAATTTTGCCAATTATTATTGGAGAACCGGTCGGGAATACACTCAACAGGATGCAATATTTCATGGGAAACAACGACCTCTTAATTTAAAATTTGAACCATTGCCGCTGTCTAGTACCAGACAGAATTTCGTGGTAGCCCACGTTCACATATTTTCTTCTCGTCATATTGTCACTGGCCTCAGAAAGGCCACAAGGGTCGTACTGTAAAACCCTCTGCAATTATTCCGCCAACCATTCGTCAGGGTTCACCTCCGCATCTGAACCAGATATTTATCCTTGGTGTTTCATTCAAACTGCAGTACGCATCAGTGTGCTATTTTTTAGAAAAAAAAATCACGCCATATCCACGACGTGAATGATGATGAGTGGGCGAAGCTCCGGAAATAAGCTGGTAAACCGTCAATCCCCGTAAATTCTGCCCACTCGGTCATCACACAAAGACCTGACACACAAACGCGGGGGTCCTCATATATGACGTCAAGCTCAGGGGAACGTTTTTGTCGGCGTTGCTTTCGAGGGCGAGAGCGCGTTCACGATCGCTTTGATCCATGGCAGAAAGAGTATGTGTGGTCTGGAACGCGCTTATACTTCATGGTGATCAGCGTCATCGTCATCGTTATCACGTGTAGTGGGTACATTTCACTATACTGGAACGCGCTTATTCTTCATGGTCATCAGTCGTCATCGCCATGGAACGCGCTTACACTTCATGGTCATCAGCGTCATTGTGATCATCATCACGTGTAGCGGGTACATTCCACTATACTGGAACGCGCTTATTCTTCATGGTCATCAGTCGTCAACGTCATCTTTATTACATGGAGTGGATACATCCCACTATGCGTGGCTACCTACTACTACATACTACAAAGGAGGGACAAGCCCACACCCCGAGGTGCTTCGCCTCTGAAAGCTGTGTAACACTTGAAGGCGAAAGCTCGCTGCACACTTGGTGAGACAAGAAGTTATACAATAGGGGACCAGACTTTTTGCGAGACATAATAAGCAGCAGTATGAGACACGCAAAAATGAACTTGACGCTCTCAGTCGATCGCATTGTTCTTCCCCACCCGAAGTTTTCTGCACCTCACGTGGTGTCGCATGACCTCCGAGATCGGTACACATTTGATGAAGCGATGATGCATCACCATGTCAGGCCACGATGTCATAATGTTAAAATTTATCAGATCTATGACGTCATATTTACGTCACATCTGTGACGTAGGTCACGTGGGTTTTTGTACCACTTCATTAGCCTGTCCTATTTCGCTCAAGAGGCTGCTCAACATGACACTTAAGACTATCACCTTAAAAATATCTGAGCTGTCATTACCCGCCCTGAAACAATTATCTCCGCTTCTTTTGCGCGAGGCGTGCGCCGTCATGCTCATATTGCCACGCGTACTTTTTCTTTGCGCGAGACAGCGGTTGTACGTGTAACGGAGCGGTTACATGTAAATACAAAAACAAGCGCTCGTGGCAATGTTTATACTGATGGCTTAACCACTAACTGTCCAGTGTTCCTCTGGAGCAGTCGTTGTCCCAGTGAGAGCTTCTGTCTTCAGGTTCAAGACAGACAACCCCACGACATCGACGGCTGCGGAACATGCAGCTCTTCTTGATGCCCTTTGTGTTGTCAATCGCGAACGATATCAACGGTGGTCAATCTTCAGCGACTCAAAAGCAGCCCTACAAATTTTGTTGTCAGTTCTGTGGCATGCATCGTTCGAGCAACTGATATTCGAGATCATGTACCTAATTCTTATTTCAATTGGGAAATGCCCCTACGTGACGTTTCACTGGCTGCCACGTCACCGCGGCGTATAAGGCAACAAACACGCAGATAATTCTGCTCTTTTCGAGTTAATAAGGAAGAGACTACCCCACTAACAAGGTCTCATGCTGCTAGCAAGCTTAGCGTGTTCGCTCAGGACATTAAACTGCCCATGTGAAATACACCGAGTAGCCAAAATAAGCAGCAGCACTACCTCAGCACTTTGCTACGTTTTCGCATGCCAACTGGATTCCGCGAGAGCAAGGCGCTCTGCGTTGTCGGTTATGACTAAAGTAGCTTCTTTCACGATGTCGTTTTCTTTTCGGATCAGAATGGCCGACAGCGCTTTTGTGATGACTAACTTTGGAGGCTTTACGAAGCATTTTATGCGACTGTGTTTGCCAAAATCTGCAGTGACAATCCCTGGCAACCGCTCAGCTCGCCTTACCATGGACCAATGTCAGCAAATACCATTCCGGAAAGTGATCATTCGCAAGTAATCGCAGTTGAGAGCGACGACGACATTGTTAGAATTTTAGAAGATAGCAAGCTTGCACACGAGGCAACGAAATAATTGTGCTTATTACTATTGACGAGTGATGTGTACCGCACAAGGGTGACTGGCTTTGACGTAGTGTTTGTGCATCCCATTCCCCACCGTATAAAAGAATACCAGAAGTTCTGAACTGGTTATTCATTCTTCCAGCTTTTTTTCTTATGTTTTAGTGGCACGAGCAACGATTGACACTCTTGTTTCTCATCCAAGAGCTTCCGGCTAAGCACTGACTTCCGCTATTAGGGGTATCGCGTAATTAATACCCGAGCCCTAGACCAAGCATTCCTTCTCTTTATTCCACTGCTCGTGTCTACGTCTTCTTTCTTCTCTTTGTCCTCCTGGTTGTTGCCGCGCGGCCGCAATCGTCCGCAACATACTCCCAAGGGGCCAAGGCGATCACGAGGCAGTTGAATCTCGCTGACTTGCCTCCAGAATGTATAACTTTTGAACGGGTCGTTTTATGGTGTGTCCCGATGCTAGTCGAAGGGTGCAGACGCGCGCGATGTTATCCTTTCCAGGGTGCACTGCGAGAACCTTGCCCAGCTTCCATAGTATCGTTGGAGCGGCTCCGCAAGATTGCGGCCGCGCGGCCGCAATCGTCCGCAACAGTGACAATAGTCTTTCGACATGAACATACCGCAATATAAATTACTTATTTACATGCTCCGAAACCTGCGCAGCCGTTAGTATATTCCTGCACTATCTCGTGCAAGACATGTTGCACAAGGGTATCTATCGGCCGTGGCTTTCTCCTTTCGGCACTGGAACCGATGCCAGCGTGTGTGTTTAGATGGTCCAAATTGTAGTGTGATTCACAATACAATATTTTGGTTTGACAAACTGTGATTTTCCAGCTACGCGAATGAAGGCGCCCTGGAACAGTGCAGGCGTAAAGCGACTTGCGAAACGGACTACAGTCCTTTGATAAAAAGTTGTAAGTGAAAGGAAAAACTAGGAGGCGACGCTTCAGCGTCGCCTTCAAGAGTAGAACGCGGTAGAGTAATTGGGTCCGGTGCGCACCGCCTTCTCAATTGCTAACCTAGCATCGGTTCTTCGTGCATGCCTCAACCGAGTCCTAAAAAAACGAAGGACTGTGCGCGTAACATTGGCCGTTTCAAACTATCCTGGAATGCCTACTGCAAGTGTAGTTCTTAGGTGCCCACTACGCCATAATACTTGATTTTGCGAATCAGCGAAGGTCCCACTACGCGTCCGTAAGGCAACACGTGAACCTACGCAGCTGCTCACTTTGTTGATGTTTTTGCAGCTGATAATGATTAAATATGTCTGAGCGCTTTGTAATGCGTGGGCCTTTAAAATACCCACTCCTTGCGCAATCCACATGTTTTGACGCCTGGCGCGATTCTGCGTTTGCGCCCCACGCAATAATACATGAATTAAGCAGACTCCTTCTACTACATGACATTCATATTGTGTTTTTTTTTCGAAGCAGTTTCAAGCAATAGCGTGGATCTGAGATAGAACCCTTGCTTGCCGCGCAGACGGCCTGGGTTCGATCCTCGCCCGAACCTAAGATTTTATTATTTATTTTATTGGCATCTTTCTCGACTTCTCGGTCACAGACAAGATGAGTTTTCGCTCACAACCAACGACGCCGGCACCGACGCCGACACTGGAATTTCTGCGAAACGAGCTTTTAACGCGCTCGCGTTAATACGTCAGCAGTCCCTAAAAAAGACTACACCATCTCCCGCTAAATGGGACCATGAGGCGATGCGAAGCCGGAGCTCTTGCACGATCGCGTTCCGTTGGCTTTCGTTGGGCATGCCACCAACCTCGCGTCGTGGAACGCGAAGAGGAACGCTACGCGCGTCGTGTCTACCCTCTAGCCTTGCCGTTAATTTATCACAGTGTGAGCGGGGAACGCGGTCGTCAGGCGC
Organism: Rhipicephalus sanguineus; assembly: GCF_013339695.2. Lineage (NCBI taxonomy): Eukaryota > Metazoa > Arthropoda > Arachnida > Ixodida > Ixodidae > Rhipicephalus > Rhipicephalus sanguineus. The sequence goes on from NC_051184.2 coordinate 104,522,500, forward strand.
GTGAGAGAGGCAGAGTAGGAGAGGAGAGAGAGGGGGAGGGGACGCGCATGCGCTGGCGCTCATCGTGTCGTTGCGCAGGAGAGGGGCGATGCGAAGCAGCGTTTCGGCATTCGAGCCCGAGTCTCAGAGGGGAGTGGGAGTGGAGAAGGGGTAGAGGGGGGGAGAGGGGTAGAGGGAAGGGGAGACGGGAAGTGGAGAGGGGGAAAGTGGACAGGGGAAGAGGGGAAGTGGAGAGGGGGAGGGGAGGAGGTATGTGTGGAGAGGAGGTGTGGAGAGGGTTTGCGAATGCGCAGTAGGGATGGTCACGCCGTACACCACCACCGGTTTGAGCTCCACTAAAAGATGCTTCGCTTCTAAAAAATCTTAGTTTCTTTCAGCCCGCAGTAGATTCGGATTTCTTTTGTCTGCTGTTAGTTTTGCATGAATCAGAACAATAGCGCAAAAAAATTACAAGGACGGCGATAGGAACAGACGGGACATAGCTCTGTGTCCCGTCTTTACCTGTCGCTGTGCGCGTGAGTCCTTGTGCTGGTGTTCTGAGTTCTGCGCTACAGTTGAAACCCGCAATAACGCAATCGGCAGGGAAAGCACAAAATTTCGCTCTTGCGGGGATTTCGTTGGCGCGAGAATGCGGCAGAAAAGACATGGAATTTACAAAAAAAACACATTTTATTTCTAAAAGTCAGCAAGTTTGCTTTGACGGGCCTTACCATGCAGCAGTTTCATGCCTCTCGATCGGGAATCTGATTTGCCACGGCACAAAGTTCGCCCCATGCACTGGTCAGTAACGGCGGCACTGCGCTGTCACCAGTACCGTCATCAAGTGCGCCTACAGGCGAACCTTCTTCCGGCTCCGCTGGATCAGCGCGGATCAGCGCAGCATCGTGGACAGCGAGCTGCACGCAACGCCGAATTCTTCGGCGATGTCCAGCTTTTTCCTGCCCTTTTCGACCTCACTGATGATTGGAGCCTTATCATCCAGCGTGATGAACTTCCGCTTTTTCGTTGAACGCGGCATCTTCGCAGGCAGCGAAATCGGACGAAGCAATCGCAACACACAAATCACGTTGCACCAAGCGACCAAGCAAACGCTCCGCAGATGGCTCGACACACGCGACCATGTGCGCGCAAAGCCGACAAAGCCAAGCACATAGCCAAGCCAACGAACGAAAATCCATGAGGAATGTGGATTTCGCTATGTAGTCCGCGATAACGAGCAGGTGTTTCGGCAAGCCATCATCATCATCATTGTCGCTAGCTTTATGTTGTTTTTGTAAACAATGATGGCGGCTGCTTCTCAAGTGCGCTGTAGCGATAGTTCTGCACAATTTAAGTGTAGCATGAATGCATTTGAGAAGTTTTCGAATGTAGTTAATGTTGCGAGAGTAAATTATTTGCGCACTCGTGTTTCAAAAATTTTGTTAATGAGGGACTACGGTATGGCTACCTTTCGTAGTGGTCAGTTACGAAATGCATTGACTCCTATGGGCGTTCGCCGGTGCGCCGAAAATATTTCGTTGCGGTGAGAATTTCGTTCCCTCGGGATTTCGTTGTCGCGGGTTTCGACTGTATTAACTAGCCCATCATTCTGTACTATTGTGGTTGTAATTTGTAATTGTAATTCTGATGCATTTTAACACTATCACTGTTGTGCACTAATCAGTGTTTAGACTGATGTTCGAATGCTTACGCTGTATGCCACTCTGTGGATATCGGCTACGACGTGATTTATTTGCGTGAACCTCAACCATGTTTGGTGTCCTGAACTTGACCGCAGCATGCTGTAATAAATAAAGTTAACCCTGCGGGTGCATAACAGTCCTCGTCAAAAGCAAGTGCTGATATTCAAGGTTGCCCGTGTCACTGAATAAGCAAATGCTGATGTTTTACGACTGTTTCATAATACAAGCGGCTTATTGTGAAGGCTGGCTAGCGGTGCAAACGGTCAAAACACGCCTTCAAATTAGTTTTGTCACTTTTGGAGCTGTTGTAAGTAACCTAGAAATTTGCTTTTCAGTACGTCACTGAGAGTGCGCAGGCGTAGTAGAAAAAAAAATCAGGAGCTCTTCTCTAATTGGGGAAATGGGGGCAAGCGAAGCTTGGAGTGCGCGTGCCTGACTTTCATTCTTTCTTTCTTCCTTTCTTTCTTTCTTTCTTTCTTTCTTTCTTTCTTTCTTTCTTTCTTTCTTTCCTACTTGCTTTCTTTCTTTCTTTCCTACTTGCTTTCTTTCTTTCTCTGTAGGTAGTGGCCGTCCCCGAAGCGCTGTTTTCGGGCTGAATCGGCATGGTGCCTTTCATTTCTTTCCCAGCGTTCGTGAGCCTTTAAAATGGCTCAGTGAAAAAAAACCATCACGCGATCACGGGAACGCGGGTTAGGAATTCAATTTTCCTGAAATGTGGAACTCCTGATATCGACCGTACGCACTGCCCTGCAGATCGCTTTTAGTCCGTCAATATGAAATATTTCAATGAAGCGCCCATGGGAAGTGTGCTTCATTCCAAATGCTTCCTGAATCGTCGGCAGAACGCATTCTTATTGGTCGTTGGGTTTTAACGTCCCAAAGTGTAGAACGCATTCTTATGCTTCAGTTCAATTCACATTGGGCGAGCAAAGGCGCGTGGTCTCGTGGCCTAGGAACTCGCCTTTCGACCGGTTGAACTCGTGTTCGAACCTTAGGCTCGGGAACATCATTCACTTATGGCATCTTCGGCTGAGCCGCACTGGCACCGCGACGGTGGAAGGGAAGTTACGTCAAACACTGCCCAAGTTTCAGGCCCCACTACGGGCTAGACGAACTCGTCAACCACCAAACTCGAATCTGTGACACCAGAGCCGTCTGCGAGAGGCACACAGCATTTGAAATTCAGCTGGCTACAATTTGCAGCGGCCGATTTTTACTGGGAATATGAGCTCAAACGAAGGAAAACCAGACGGTCAGAGACGCTTGCGAGACGCTGTGTGTCCAGTGTGTGCTCGTCTGTTCTCCAAACGCTTCTGCTGCATGAGTTTCGCACGAACTCGACGAAGGTTGTGGTAATTTAGATATAGAAGACACAAACGCGTCTTCTATATCTCACACTGTCCTCTCACATTGATCTTGGTCGGCGGGGTGGTCTCGCCGTCTGGTAGCGGTCAAGGGAAGTAATGCATTATAACCATGGCCTCCGAGATTAGCCGGCGGCACGCCGCCAGCTAATCTCGGAGGCCACGTTATGACCGTCGCTTCTGCGATTATCTCCTGCAGCGCGCCGTTGCTACGCGTCCGTCGCATTCGGCGCGTTTCCAATAGGAGAAGGGCAATTTAGTCAACGCCTTAACACACCGCGAGGTAGCGACTTTAGCTCATGCTTCGGTCTCACTCATAGCATCCATTCATACTAAAAAATTCCGAAGGAAATCGTGAGGAAATGCGAATGCATTTCTTTGGGCGCGAGTGTGCGGTGAAGTAATTATATAATAAATGACGAGACGGTGATTTGCAGCGTAACCATTTATTATCGTTGCACTTGACGGCCACGATCACTGCCTTGTGGTCGGTAAAGTGCACGGTCATAGGGTCTTTGAGAAGCATGCAGGCGTCAGAGTTTCGGGTAAAGGCTAGATCAATGCAAGTACCGTGAGTGGTTGTGGGGCAGAGTTCGGATGCGGTAGAGGCACACTGCATAGAGTGCTTGGTGCGCATGTACTCGACAAGCCACTGTCCACTCGTCTTTCCCACGTCAACGTTAAAATCACCAACCAACACAACGGGGTCACAGCTTTTGGAGCGCGCACAGACACTTTCCATGGCCGCATCGAGCTGCGCGGCAACGGCGTCTCGGGCGAGGTTGGGCGCGAGGTACACGGTCACCACAAAGACTCCGTCTCCGGTGTAGGCGGTCATGTACATGTCCTCGTGCGAAGCCGGCGAACGGGTCGAGAGAGAGTAGAGCGCGCGCTCCGCTCCATTTATATACGCTTGCGAGCGAGCGAACGGGAGAGTGGGGCGCCCGCCGAGAGGAGAAGCGCCGAAACACGCGCCTACCCTCGCCCACACTCTCCCACACACGCGGGAGCTCCGCCGAGCTCCCGCGATGCGAGCGCCCTCACGCGCCCGAGCGCGCTCCTCCTCTCCACTCACTCTCCGCTGATCCGCCCGCACCACCTGCTGCGGTTGCTAGGGGCGAGGAGGAGCGCGCGCGCTCGCAGCTGTTGCTATGGGAGAGGGGGGCGGGAGAGGAGAGATCGCGGACACCGCACGGCGCCTGACATATATTGTAGCAAAACAGCCGTTTGGGCTAGTTGGTAACGGTTCATATCTTAAAGCAAATAGGCGCACTATGGGAACAAGGACAAAAGGGAGGAACCGACGACACAAAGCGCACATGTGTCGTCGGTGCGCTTTGTGTCGTCGGTTTATCCCTTTTTCCTTGTTCCCATAGTGCGCCTATTTGCTTTAAGATATGATACGCCTGACATAGCTCGACTAAGAAATGCATTCGCATTTAAAATAGCTCTGCGACTCCTGCCTGACTCGTCTGCCTGTAACACCGCGTTGCCCGCTTACGCTCGCCCCGAGCGAAGTCGCTGCTGGGCTATAGGCGAGACATGACGCGCGTTTCGTTTGCCTAGCCCGGCCATGGTGTGATTTCCTTTAACTCTTTAACATGCCACGCGATGGCGACCTTACCCAAGTTCTTCGTCCAGTTAGCGACGCTGTTCCGGCTTGTCACACCGCTTTCTCTGATTACACTCTCACCAAAACCAAGCGGCAACGTCAATGCATCCACGTTAAACGGGGCTATAGCTTCCAAACACCAATAGACATCGTGCAAGCTCTCTTATATCAATGTACAGTAAACATTCAAGTAGATCCGTAAGGACACGTTGTACTTTCGTGTTATGCCGATTCCTATGACGGAGGGATGAACCACGTTTTTTAGATGCGAAGCATCTTAAAGGGGTCATGAACCTCTTTTCCAAGTAATGTTCTAATGACATCAGTATCGGAGTTTACTGCCTTCCGAATCGATTGCCGCAAAAATTTCTGGAATCCGTCACGAACGAGCGGAGTTACGGGGGTTTGGCGCACGCTCTCAGCGCTTTCTCTCTTTTCTCTTCTTAACGAGCGCACTGGAAGCTACACAGGGAGGGATGGCACGGGGGAAAGAAGTTAAGTCAGCGCGCGTCGTGAAACGCGATCGCTCCCTTGCTGGGATTCGCGTGCGCGAGTGTGGCTACCGTGTAAAGTTAGCAGACTTCGGAGTGCGGCGCCGACAAGTGGCGGCACCTCGTGGCAAGAAGCGCGTCTGATTCGAACGCCGCTCTAGATTTATGTCGGCTATCAGCCAATGAGGATGCTATGCCTTTTTGCGACGCGGAGAAGCAGATAAGCGAGGTCAACCGGCAGGCGCTCCGCCCACCGACGAGAGTGAAAACCGGCCTCTGTTTAAAAAGAAGGCGCCTGAAAAAACATCAACTTCGCGCTCCGCTTGCAGGCTTTACGCGGCGCGCACGAACGCAATGTTTGGCTGAGCAGTTCATAGCGGTGTCAGCTTTCCGCAGGACATGTTTTTTCAACAAGCCCAAGGGGTGCTTCATGACCCCTTATGTCCAACCCTACCACGGCGTCCACACCCACACTACGCATGCGCGTCCCCTCCTCCTCCTCTCTTACGTTGCCCCCGTCTCGCGCACCTTATTCTTTCCTACGCCACGTCGCGGTGCGCGCCAGCGTGAACGCGGCTGCCAGCGTCAGCGTTAACGCCTGCACGAGCACGCCTCCCGTGACGTCCACACCCCCACTGCGCATGCGCGTCCCTCCACCTCTCTTTCCACTCCTACGCTCCCCCTTTCTCGCGCGCGTCATTGTCTCCTGCGAACGCCGCGATGTTTGATTGAAAAAAATTGGGGGACCCTTAAGCTTCGCTTTAAGAGTTGAACGCGATAGCGAAATCTGGCCCGTAGTGCGCCCTTCAACCACTAAGTGCATCCTTATTAATGCGTGTTGTTACACACACACACACGCGCGCTATGTATCTATAGAAATTGTACAGGCACTGGTACAGGTTTTCGATCTAAAGCACTTCCCTGTGCTAGAATCGAGATATATTTCTCACACTGCCTCACAGATGGTAGCACATATCTAATGTTTGCTGTTTGCTTGATCAACGCCTCCTCTAGAAAGGAGCATGGCCTCCGAGATGGCGGGCGCACGGACGCCGCGCGCCCGCCATCTCGGAGACCATAAAAGGAGGCGTTGGCTTGATATGTTTTCCGCTAGATGGACATACTTGTCGATTTTTGGAGTTATATGAAAGTTCGTGCGTGCTTCTAGCGCCGATGGCTGCACTATCCCGGCTTTTTCGAAGCAAGGCGTCGCGCAAGAAACGTAGTTTGATGGCCTCGCCAATGCGCCTACAAAACGCCGAATGGGCTCATTTTTATCGTGACACCTGCCGAACATAATACGCTAAGGAGACTCCTTCCACTACATTTGATGTATGTAGTGTTTTTTCCCGAAGCAGTTGCCAGTAACATCGTGGCTTTGTGGTAGAACACCTGCTTGCGAAGCGAACGGCCCTTGTTCGATCCGCAATGGGACCGAAGATTTTTATTATTTATTTTATTTGCATCTTTCTCGATTTTTCGGTCACGGACGATTTTTCGCTCACAAGCGACGTAGCGACGCCGACACCGACTGCGGCATTTATGCGAAACGAGCTCTCTAACGCTATCGCGTTAAAACCGACTGCTCGCTCTGCACAAACGTTCGCCGGCCACCGCATATATATAGGCACTGGATCTTGACCTGAAATGTAGTGCCGGTGGCAGATTTCTCTTGAACGTAGTTGAAAAATAGATTCGCAGCGTGCACGTTAACTAAAAGCGGACTGCGGGTCTCTGTGTGTAATCTTTCTTCTGTCTCTCATTGCCCATTAGCAGTGATTTTGCTCTGGAAACAACGGCGCACACTGCATGCTTCGCCCCTCCCCAGGTTTCACGTTATTGGAGCTGAATTTCATTTTTAGATGCGAAAGCATCTTATGCTCGGGGCAGTGTCCGTTCTGCGGCGTTCGCGCCCATACTGCGCATGTACCAACTCTCCCCCTCTCCTCGCGTGAGCGCGATGAGGTGGAAGGATGCGGCGTGAGCGCTGCCTCCGCTTCGTTTCTCCCGTTTCTCTTTCTCCGCCACAGCCGTGCCCTCGTATATAATGCTGCGCGCACTCGCTCCCGTTGCACTCTCCTTCACAACGGTGCTATGGACGCTCGCGAAGCTGAACGTAAACGACAACGCCGGCAAGCGGATCTCGAAGTTGCGAGGCTGCGAATGCGCGCGTTCGCTGTGCTTCCGTCATTCTCTATCTGTGAAACGGGGTGCGAAACGTCATGAACAACGTCAACGTCGGCGCTAGTTGCAGTGGCAGCGCCACTACCGCGGAGCAGAGGAAGGCTAATGAAGCCGAACGTAAACGTCAGCGTGGGCAAGCAGTAATTCAAACGCCTCAACAGTCACCGTCTCATAAGTCATATAAGAGAAACGAAAACTCGTTTCGCACCCCGCGCGATGCTTTCGAATCCCACCACGGTTGCCCGTAAGGGGAGATGATGTGTAGCTTTAACGCGATAGCGTTAGAGAGCTCGTTTGGCAGAAATGCCGCCGTCGGTGTCGGCGTCGCTACGTCGCTTGTGAGCGAAAAATCGTCGGAGGCCGATAAATCGAGAAAGATGCAAATAAAATAAACAATAAAAGTCTTCGGTCCCATTGGGGATCGAACCTGGGCCGTTTGCGTGGCAAGCAGGTGTCCTACCACAAAGCCCCGATGTTACTTGCAACTGCTTCGGGAAAGAAACACTACATACATGAAATGTAGTGGAAGGAGTCTCCTTAACGCATTGTGTTCGGCAGGTGTCACGACTAAAAAGAGCCCATTCGGCGATTTGATTTTTTGCGCGATGCCATGCTTCGAAAAAAGCCGGGATAGGGCAGCTATCGCCGCTAAAAACACAAACGAACTTTCAAACAGCTCCATAAATAGACAGCTATGTCCATCAAGCGGAAAACATGTCAAGCCAACTCCTTCTAGAGGAGGCGTTGATCAAGCAAACAGCAAAGATTAGATACTGTGCTGCCATCTGTGATGCATTGTGAGAAATATGTCTTGACTCTAGCACAGCAAACAAATAGCGCGAAAAAACTACTAGTCCCACATTTTTCGCGCTGTTTTTTTCCAGAATGAATTACCAACTCGCCCAACAGTCTATCCTTCTAGCACAAGGAAGTGCTTTAGATCGAAAACCTGTACCATTACTGTAGATACACAGCGCACGCGTGTGTGTGTCTGTGTGCGTGTATGTGTAACAACACACATTAATAAGTATGCACTTAGTGGTTGAAGTGCGCTCCGAGGGCCGGATTTTGCTATCGCGTTCAACTCTTAAAGACGAAGCTTATGGGTCCGCCAATTTTTTATTTTGTCCTTGGTGCGCGCTAGCTGTGGGTGAGGAGGGTTTTAAGTGAGTGCGTCACGTATTTTTCGCTACGATGGGTATTTTGCAACACCACCATCACGAGCTTAACGCATGAAAGTGTGAAATAATCGTGGCTTCACAAAAACGCCAGGCCTTCGCTGAAACCGCAGCACAGTCACAGCGAAAGCTGGAAGAGCAGAGTGTATTCTTGTGTGTGCTGATGTACAGAAAACCCACTCCTGCGATAGCCCTAATTGGGCTGCAGTATGTAAAAATAAAATAAATAAATAAATAAATAAATAAATAGTGGTGGGTGTTGGAGATGCACGATGACGCACGATGACGCACAAAAATAGAAAAACAACTGCAGCACCGAAGGAAATTGCCAGCCGAACGCACGGAACTTCGTCGTCTTCCATCCTAATGTAAAGACGTCGAAAAAAAGACAGAAACACAAACCTGCACGAATGTCGCGGAAAAAAAAAAACCACGAAAAGACTGACAGACACTCTCTTCTTGTTTCTTCTTAGTTGCACCCTTGCGCCACGTATTTCAAGTAACGATGCACCAAGTAGCCCAACATAACGTACTGTTGAAGGGGCGGCCATAAAAATAAGGGCGAAATTTCATAACTACCCATACCACGGCGAGGCACTCTTTCTCTGTGGTTGAAAAATTAGCATCTGCGCGTGTTAGCGTTCTGCTTGCGTAGGCGATGACTCTTCCTGTGTCGTCTTGCCGCTGCACTAGCACAGCTCCCAGACCCACATTGCTAGCGTCAGTGTGAAGCATCGTGGGGGGCTTCCTCGTCGAAGTGGGCAAGCACTGGGGGTGTTTGAAGACGTTGGCGCACATCATTAAACAACGCTTCCTGTTCGTCATTCCAATGAAAGGAAACGTCGTCGCTCGTGAGCCGAGTTAAAGGTAACGGAATGCATGCGAAGTCCGCGATAAACCGCCGATAATAGGCACAAAGGCACGGAAAGCGTCTGACAGCCTTCTTAGCGGACGGTACCGGGAACTGTGCAACGGCAGCAATTTTTTCAGGATCGGGCCGAACGCCTGCGTGGCTGACGACATGACCAAGAAATTGTAGCTCTTCAAAACAGAAGTGACATTTCTGTGGGTTTAACGTGAGGCTCGCGGACCTTATGGTCGTCAAAAGTTCCGGAAAAGAATATGACGTCGTCAATATAAACCAAGCAGGTTTTCCACTTCAACACCGAAAGGACGGTATCCATGAGCCTTTGAAAAGTAGCGGGCGCTGAACACAAACCGAAGGGCAAGACTTTAAATTCGTATGAACTATCTGGTGTCACAAAAGCGGGTTTCTCCCGGTATCTTGGATCTACCTCGATTTGCCAATATCTGCTCGTCAAGTCCATTGAAGAAAAGTAGCGAGCGTGTAGAAGTCTGTCAAGTGAGTCATCGATACGTGGAAGCGGGTACACATCTTTCTTGGTCACCTGATACAGCTTCCTGTAGTCCACGCAAAAACGCAACGCCAAAAAATTCCTGAATGACGACTCCGTTCAGACGGTAATGGTGAAGTTCATTTGGCAAATCAGCGGCGAGGCTTGTGGACGCGACAGCACGTTTAGCTTCCGCTCGTCGAGCTTGTTAACAGCACGCGGCCACAACAGTTGTGCTACGTGCATTGCATCAGAAACATTGTGCTTTTATTTTGATCTCAACGCTATTGTACTTCAAATACAGTCTAAGTGACTTACGATTGTGAAAGGCTTGCCGAACAGATGGTTAACAAGCAAAGCACGTTATAGAGAATCGCTGCTGCAGCATTTTTATCGACGCTGCTGGTGTCGGTGCTTTCACAGCCTTCAATGTTCACTGAAAAATCATTCTCGTCAAGGTGCACGGTCTCGATGAACATCACTGTCTATATCAATCTATAGAATTTCCTCCCTCTAGAGCTGCCTCGCCTTCTCCGCACTCAGGCCTTGGAGAACACTTTGCTTGCAGTGTGCCGCCACCTATCAACAAAGTAACAAACATGCCGTGCAGCGCTGGCAATGAAAGCAACACACGAGTGAAGGACGACGAAGAGAGAGGGGCTCCGCATCAATATTCGCCAGCTTAGAATCCACTAACGTGAATATGCACAGATTTCATCGATCGATCAATCAATCAATCAATCAATCAATCAATCAATCAATCAATCAATCAATCAATCAATCAATCAATCACGTTTAATCTCCGTCGGAATGCGCCAGCTAAGGACAAGACTGAGCCTGCAACGCGGTCGGTACTTGGTCGTAGTTCCCCAGAGCCGTGGAGCGAGCCCAGCCCCGAATGACTGAATAGTCGCTCGCAAGGTTCATATATCTATTTTCTGACAAAATGTAGGGCACTATAGTTTTGTGTATCACCTAGTTATTACGAAGGCACGGATATTATTCAGTTACAAAAGTGGACATCGCGTGCTCACGCGACACGCCGCATGTAATGTTATGGGTTTCATACACTACAAAAACACCGACGCATATTATATACAAGCGAAATAGCTCGAGTTCCGACAGAAAAAGACAGACACTAATATTTCACTAACCTGCGTAGCCACAGAAATCTTCGCGGCGCTGAAGTGTGTACACTGTGTGGCATCATTGGCAGCACGCCTTGCCCAGGGCGCTTCACCACGTATCTTCACGAAAACTTCGCGTCTCGCAAGAAAGAATGAAATTTATCTTACAACGGACGGCCGTGTCGTAGTGTATATTTCTAACGTAGTGTTTATTTCCAAAGTCGTAGTGTTTATTTTCAACGAACGCGTTGACAATCGGGGAAGCGCAGCCGAACTATGGAGCGGCTGCCGGCTTGTCGTCTGCGAACCCTCCTACTGACATTTGCTTGATGGCGTAACAGTCTATGGGCATTGCGAATAGCCGTAATTATCGTTTACATACATGGCTTATGAGAGTTGAATTTGTGTCTTTCCTCTTAGAATCTCATAGTGGACCCGAACTGGGGTGCGTTTTTTTAAATGCGAAGTATCTCTTGCTCGGGGGTATGTCACGCGGCGCGGTCATCTGCGTTGAGGTCCGCAGTCACACTACGCTGCGGAGGGGGCAGGTGGGGAACCGGTCGGGCTGCTCTCTGCGGTGGATACGGCGGGAGAGGAGGACGCCGGGTGATGTGCGAGCACGAGGAGGGAGAGAGGAACTCGTGATTGCTGTTCCCGTAGCTCTCTTGGCGAGGAATGGAAGAGAGGTTTTGCTCCAGCTCCGTCTCTCCTTGGTTGCATTTGGCGGGGGCTCCTTCAATGGCGGTGGCAGACGATGTTTGCGGCGAGAAAATGGCGGCGGCCGTCTGCTGTGTCGCCTCGTATTGAGGGGGAACGTCGATGAAAGCAGGGATGTTTGTGCCATTCTCTTCCTTGCCTGTTTTGGCCCGTGGTGTGCGCCGCGGGAAGGCCGGGGTTTTCGTCGCCCTTCGAGTACGCCTGGGAGTGCTCGGGGCCTCTTCTTTGCGCAAGAGGCTGGTGGCGTCCCTCAGTTTCCTCGTGCGACATTTTGTTGAATTGAAATGAATTGAATTTTATTGCTCCCATTTTTTACAAAAAGTTTGCATACACTGTGTGGACCCATAGCTATAGGCTAGTTTGGGTCCAAAAAGAAACATTTTATAATGGCACTTCGGAAAAGTGTAACTAAAAAGTTATATAATATCCAGCAAAGAAACATTACAGTACATGTACTAACCGCACGAAACCGTTACAACACAGGAAAGAACGAAGAAAGAAAATCACCAACTTACATACTAAAATTAAGACAGTCATGAGACTAAATATGACAGGACATTAATAAATCAGTACATTCTTCTAAATAGCGTTTTTCTAGTGCCTTAGTGAAATTAGAAAACATTTTTATTTCAAAAGGAATAACATTCCAGATTTTAATACCAACGAACTGTAAAAGCCGTTCACCATATACATTGTTAGTTCGTGGAATATTCCATTTACCAAAGGTTAGTTGTCTAGTAGAACGAGAAGGTGCGGAAAACATCGAAACATGAAAAGGGTGGTTGTAATTAATAACTGTGTGTACATATTTGGCTAGTTTTAATTGCCATAGCTTGTCGAAGGGCAAAATAAATAATCGGGAAAACAAAGGTTTGCTGGGGTCGTTATACTTGGAATGAGTAATGATTCTTACAGCCCGTTGTTGGAGTCGTATAACCGGGTCCAGGTAAGTTGTGTACGTGCCGCCCCAAGACTCAATGCAATATGAGATGTGACAATGAACGAAAGCATAATAAAGTATTCGTAGAGTAGTGGTATTAAAATATTGACGAGCCTGAGTAAGTGCCATGACACCCTGAGGCTAATTTGGAACACACATTTTGAATCTGCATCTGCCAATGTAAGTTGTTATCTATAGTGACACCAAGATATTTAATCGTGGTCACTTGCTCGATCACAGAAACGTTAATTTTATTGTGCATATCATTAGCATATTTATTTTA
>NC_051184.2:104535532-104607236 GCF_013339695.2 Rhipicephalus sanguineus
CCGACTTACCAGACCCCCCCCCCCCCCGCGTGTTCCGCTACGGGAAGATCGTCGACAACGTGTGCAGACGGGCACCCTCAGGGTTCGGCCCACGAGCACGCATGAGCGGAGGGCGTCAACCATGGAGCGGGTCCCTGGGGCGCGGAGTCCCGGCATCAACGGCCGCGGAGTAGACCTTCGTGACCATGCACCGAGCTACGGCATCGGACAGACGGTCGATATACGACGCCTTCAACTCGGCAACGTCATCGGCTCCTACAAGAAACTGTACGCCACTGTTTAACTATTTCGCGTAGCAGCCATTATGTCAATGTAACTTTCACTATTCGTTGAGTCCTTTCGTGTGTGTAAAGATGTCTTACATGTGCTTGTCCACCTGTGTGCTGCGTCATTATTTCTGGAGCGAATCCTGAACCCGAACATAACATCACACCAGTTTAACACGGGCCATGGTGTACGGGTATGCGCCGCGGTGTATTGACAGTTTATATTTACCCAGGAACGGCAAGGACAGACATTAGTTTTTTAAGTGCGACAGCGCTAAGAAAACCGACATCGGCACCGTTGACCCGGCAAATGGAAAGAACAAATATTAGGATCCCAGTAGGAATCGAACCCAAGCATTCTGCGTGGCAATCAGGTTTTCTACCACAGAGCCACGCCATGTCGGCAAACTGGTGCGGAAAAACAGCCTATGTAGGTCTAACGTCGGTGTAACGTCAATTGTGGTTGTGGTGCTGGCTGTCTAATTTTACAAGAAAGCAATAAACACTACATAAGTACTCCTTACTACATAAGTACTCCAGGCGTCACATCAGATTATCGTCTGTGATTCCAGTGTTGGCTCGGCTGTTATAGCAGTCGAATAAACATTACATTTGTATTCCTATGATTTCAGCAAGCTATATTGGAGCATTGCTCGACCCCGGAGGAGTACATTCCCCGAACGTTAGGTATGATAGTCATATGATTGCACCATAAAGTGCACTTAGTTTCGATAATACTGACGCATGTACTCTAACGTGAAAGTCGACGTTACGTCGTACCGTACGTTACCCTTTAAACGCCAGTGTTGTCGACGTGCCTGATAAGCCCACGATGACCGCACAACTACTACACTTACAAAAACACGTCGATCTACCTCGTAACGCTTGCCTCAAAGCCATAAAATGCCATAAAATACAGCATAGAGGTACTCGCTGGTTGCTTCGCCTGAAACCGATTCCCACAACGCGTGGGAACCGCCAATATTTTCTCAACAAAACGAAAGGATTCTTCTTGACTCAGGGACAGCTTAACGCTCCCTCATGGCAGAGTACACAGTACTCTGCATGGTCGAACATATTTTTATCTATGCGCAAAGCCAAGTGCCTCTGCAGAAGTTGGCACTTTGAAGTATTCCGTTTTCATGGGCACAACTCTCTATCTGTTATTCCAAACGAAATCATGTCCTTATCTGCAATTGGACGGCCGAGCTGGAACGCTGGGCTCACAGCCTGTGCGATGAGGGCGTTTGCCACCGCCGGCGTTCCGCGTGTCCCTTCTTGTGGTTCCCGCAATATGCCTAAAATGCCGTCGTGTACATGACGGCAAGTTCCCGTGGCTGCACAGTCGAAGCTACGTGGGGGAGGTTCCGCAAGTCTGTTCCTGCGCCATGTTGTCCCTGTAGATGCGGTTTCGTTTTTGGTCTTGCAAGCGCATCTAACACGCCTTTCTCAAATGTACTCTTTCGTATGAAGGGCCACGGAATTATATTATTATGCGAATGGCCTGTCTGTAATTGTTATTAGAATCCATCACAAGTCTTGAAATTCTGTGGAAAAAGCGCTGCTGGCACAAATACCTGGACTCGTTGCTGTGTTCTTCGGCAACGCGAAATATTTCATTCTTTCTACAACCTTAACCAGCAAGTGGTTCAAGTAAGCGTGCAAACTTGCGCTGTAGAGCAATGCTCATTTTTTTTGTTTTTTAAAGTGATATATTAGTATATATAGGGATGGAACGTAGGAGGCAGTTTTATTGAAGCCAGCGGTACTATTTTGAAACGAAAAAGGATGCCAAAACAGGAATTTTCAATCGGTAATCGTCAAGGTAGCCATTTCCTGAATTTCGTCTCATACAGCGTCATTATTGTCCCATGTTGACATTTGTAAATGCAATAACTTTCACGAGGCTCTCCTCCAATTTTGTCAAGGGACGCGTGGGCGTCGACGAATCTTGACCACGGCCTGCTGGCACTTCACGTCTCGCATTCTGAATTCTAAGCGAGAAAAACACGCTTCACATCTGTGGGGGTCAAGAATAATGTTCTTGCACATTGACAAGCACGTTGCTTGTCAATCGATATGAACGCGCGTGGTGTGACGGGCCAACGCCTCCCATAATTTGCATAAATAAAGGAGGCGTTTCGTAGGCGACGCATTGCGTTGGTAATTGTATTATCGCATCTCTCACAAAACTCCTCCCGCTGTAAACGGTAATCCGTCTGGTGTAACACTACGCGATCTTTGACCTGTTTCTATCAGCGACAATAAGCGACCGAAGATAGCAACCATCTGTTTATCGCAAATGATAAAATGCGTTGATTCTTTCACGTACAGTTTGTGGTTGCAGTATTTGTTTCAAGGCGGTGGCCTTGCTGAAGACGGGCAGGCCGCCGTCGTCATTGTCGTTATCGCGATGAGAGAGATCCATTTGCACTGGTAGTCTCGCTTAGGAACAATACAAATACTTTCCTCGTGAATGTATGTGGAGAACGAAATCTTTATGAACGCACCCACGTCTTCATTTCTTCATTTTCAATTAATACTAATGAACGCATGAACAATCGTTCATGCTCTCTTAGATGCTTCGATGCATGCCTGCTGCAATACATCGGCGCCATCGTTGTTCAAGAGGGCAGGGAAACGTGATATTGACAACACAAGTAAAAGCTGCAAAACACAACGGAAATTCTTGACGAGATAAGTTTTCTCACCATGTAAGCAATTTTGAAAATACAAAGTGGCTATTACGTTTTCATTTCTGGTGCGGAATCTGGAAAAATTTGCTTTCGAGGACTGCTTGCAGCAGCTTAGTGAAAAATTGTGGCCTTAGGCAGTGCAGATTTGCTGTGTGACCACACAAGTTATCACCGGGTATAGAAGAAATGTGAAACTGTGTAGTGCTTTTTTACACAACGCACAACACAAGACAAGGACATAATGACAACCGACGAAGATGGCTGCTGTCGTCATACTTTTTCACTATGTCCTTATCTTGTGTGTTTGCTAGAGGTTAAAATAGAATATGGCCATTTTACCAAGCTTATGTTATTTCGTTTGAGATGCCGCCTTGCTACGCTGAAAAATAAATGTGGTAACTTTGTTGAACGCTTTACTCACATTTACGAAAATTATTGCCAGCTAGAAGAACTGCGTGCTTAACTCAGGGAGAGCAGTAAGTTGTCCCAGTGCTGCAGGAAAGAAGGGCAGGGAAACAGGAGAGTCAGAGCCGATTTACCTGGAACGACCAAAAGCTGGTCTTCCATTTCAGCAGTAACTGTGGCGCAAGTTTCATCGATAGCTTCTTTCTCAGAATATGCATTTATTTGAAAGTCCGCTTGATTATGACAAATAACGAGGGTATTTTCCGCATGCAACAGGAAACCTTATTTCAAATTCTCGATTGTTGCGAGCAGACGCCGCTACAAGGCCGTAACTATTACAACAAACGCTGCCCGCTCGCGCACGCGGCTATTACTGAATCTGGGCAGTTGGCCAACAGAAACGGCAGGTGTTGTTTAGCTGAAGAAAAGAAAAGGCCATGCTGCAGACCCGCATGCATTTGTACTTTGTGAGAGCCTCAGCTTGCCATAGGCGCCGACGCCACTATCTAGGGCCCAAATATTACTACCTTATTTGAGGTTATTCGAAATTGAAGGCGAGAGGGAAGGCGTGAGATGAGCTTGTCCCCTATTGGCCTCGAGGCCCACCACTGGAAACGCCGGCGCCACCGTCGACGTGAAGTGCTTGGCAGGATCACGTGGTCTCAGCGGCCGTGTCGGCTGCTTGTGGCGCACTGCCGCGAGCTTTGTAAACGAGTTTCAAGTCTCACATGCGCTGCGCTCTGTTAAAATTTGGAAGTTTTCTCTCATTTTCTACTCAAGTGAAACCATTGTAATAGAGTGGCTGCCTCCGAAGGCGACGGACCTGGGGCTCTACCGCTCGGTGCCCCAGTGCCGTGCTTACGCAACGGAGCCCAGTGTCAGCCTGCACCGGTAACCGCGGGAGAAGAAACAGCGTGAAGCATGGGTTGTAAAGCTAAGAACCGGCAAGTAGCCATCGGCTACGAGTCTTGTGTGCAGGAAGCACTTCCGCCACGAAAACTTTCGTTAGTGCCTCGGGCCTGCGATGTTCGGTGAGTAGCAGACAGCGCGCACTGAGACGATGGCTCGCACGCGCTTCCCGCCGGCATACGGTGCTTATCTGCCAAAGGATGGAAAAGGCGCTACCTTTTACCACGTGCGATACTATCTCAGAACCAGGGTGTCGGAACGGAACGAAAACCGAAAACGAAAAACGAAAAAAACGATATTTTTGACCGGAACGAAAACGTAACCGAAACGTTATATATTGTTTCGTTCCGGAGTGAAACCGAAATTTTTTCAATCGTTTTTCGGTTCACGAGAAAACTTCGCAGTCCAGAACAACTGAGCTCATGCAATGTGAGCAGATCTCAGGGTACAGTATAAGCGCGTACCTCAGGCAGGAATTCCAAAGCAAAGATATGTTGAAATTGTGCGAAAAACAAAAACAGTGGCAACCAGAGGTGTTTATATTAACGCAAGTGGACTTTTGCGGGCCTGTCAGGCAGGCCAAAGTGTAGAGGGCATTGTCGGCGCTGAAGTTTGTCACAGCGAAGGCTCTTATGAGATCACAACAGCTGATTTTGGCACCATAGTTGTCCGCCGCCGCCCGTGTCCGTGACCACTATCGCGTGAAATAAGAAAAAATGAAATGAGAAACAGATTTATAAGATCGGATGGGATTTTAACCCACGCCCCCTGCGTGGCAGTCGAGTCTTCAACCACAGTGCCACGCTGGTGCTTATAACTCCTTCGCAAAAATACGCTATACAGGCGTCATGTCGGGCAAGGAATCGTGTTAACTTATGTAATACAGCGTGGCAGAAGAGTAAAACGACAACCAGCCATCACACAATGCTAATTTCGCAAAGAGTGTGTGGTTTAATGCTTCCCACCCACTACAAAGTGCTCAGCCATAATTCTTCATCGTCATCAGCCACAGCACAAAGCGCACATAATGCCTTACAGATGTGTAGCGGCTACCACGATTCTCCGAAGAATGACGAAAAATGACATAGTGGGAACTTCGCTGCTTCAGAAAAATTACGATGATTTATGGCGTAGTGGGTACCGTGCATGTGTACTTGTATCAGTTGCCTCAAGAGACTCTACAACGGCCTCTACAAAGTCCGCTCCTCCAACTTTCGCTGTGACAGTGCTGCGCATTCCGCGCAGGCCTGGCGATCTTTTTATCAGAACAGTGGTCTCGCACATCATAGAGTACACTCAATGACGTGCTGCTTCTGATATTGTGCTCCCTCCCTTGACACGAAGCATTGAGCCCACTAAAAATCGTAATTGAATTTGGAAAAAATAAGTACTATTACTTTGAAGGGTATACTGGTTTGTGCTAGTTGGTAGGAATTCATCGTGCAGTTACTTCCGCTCCTCTGAAGAACGTGTTTTACCTTGTCCCGCTTTCTTAGGAGGAAGACAAGTAACTACATCCCAAATAAATGTTTTTTTTATGATTACTTTAGCTTGAAAATTTTCCATAAAAAAACCGTTACGAACCGTTACGGAACATTTTTTTTTCGTTCCGGAACAGAAACGGAACGGAATTTTTGCGGTGGAACGAAACTAAAACCGAAACGAAAAATATTTCGTTCCGACACCCTGCTCAGAACCCTCTCGTACATAGAGTTTCTTAAAATAATACCTAGAGGGGAATCTGGCGCTAGTGTCTACGCGGGCTAATTGAGCGGCGCTTCAACCACCATGGGAATGATGGGAAGTACAGGCTTCGGATTTGCTTCGAATGAATTAGGTTCTTGAGATTCGCAACGCTCGTTTGCCGAGTGTAAAACGAATAGATATGAAGTTATTTCTAATGAAAACTTGCTTCATTCTTTTGTACGTAAAACTTATTGCGAAATGTTTGCTTGACCGTGAGATGGAACTGAAACCTGAACAAATTCAACCACCAGGGTACGCATTACTCTGCAATTGTGCTCCAGATTTGGCGTCACAATATAATGACTTATTTTCTTTACAACACCTAAAACAAACGCGCTTGTCTTTCCCACGAAAGTACGCATTATATATTTATGGAAATAACAGTACCGTACTGAGTGAGAAACACTTAACGTATCATCTGCTGCGATGCCAGGTGCGTCTGTCTAAGTAATCTGCCCCCAACACCTGTCTCGTTTTGCTGTGAAGTGAAGTCAGAGGAGCGTGACGGCGCGTCTGCTTAGCTTCGCCGTTGTATTGCAGCCGATTTGAACGCGTTTGGCCAGACGCACATATGAAACAAACGTGAACTCTATGTGATTTCGTGCAGTGGCATGGGACGCTACGTCTATGCGCAGCGGTGAGTGCACGACGCTTTGCTAAACCTGTCAAATACAACCCAGGAGGTTAAACAAAAAATTGCTGGAGTGGCGACTATTGCGCAAGAGTGAAGCCGTGCCCACCACAAGATGGCGGCTGCGCCCGCCATCTTAGTAGGTGCACGATAAACCACCGGCGCTTGGCGAACGAAATCCAGCGTTTTCCTCGCACGCCAGACAAATTTAATATGGCAACTGTTAGGGGTCAGATGCTGCTCCAAGTGTGTCTTTGTATTACTAGTTTTCGCAAATAAGCCTCAAAGTCATGGCAAATTTTATTGGAGATCAATCGTCAATACTCCTCTCGACGCGTTACTTTTGTCGGCAGCAACGATCTTTTATTTTATAATTAATGTAGTATTTACACTGACAGATCAATGTCATTTGATCTCTAAGTAGGCACCACCAGAAAACAGCATGTTTCCGAGCTCTCGTGAAGTTGGCTTCACTTTTGCTTGCAAGGCGTTGCGAGAGCTTCCACTCCAGAATTTTTTGTAAACCTCCTTGAATACAACCTGCAAAGCTGCAACGTGGCAGCAAACCAAGAAACCTAGCGGTGTCCAGCCTCTTTGAACAACAAAGGCACTGCTTGAGTGCTTTGCAACGCATACCACTGCCCACGCCTCGCAAAGAACGAAACTGAAACTGTAGAAAAAGATCCGAAGACAGTTCGCTAGCTAAAGCCATCATTCCCATGGTGGTTGAACGATCGCAGTGCCAGTTTCCTCTCTAGGTAACTCTGCTCTCTGCGACCTCTTCATCGTCGGCCCAGTGCTCAGCGTCCACAAAATCGGCTGCAGATGCGCAAGTCATTGTTTAGATACGTTGAATAAAAATGCACAGGGTCCCTTATGCATTCGTTAAAGATGACCAGAAGGCGAAAGCCATCTTCTTGTCAGTCGATGTGCTGATTCTCCCGCGGCCGCCTCCAAAAGCGTTCTGCACCTAACGCGGTTTTGCACGGCCTCCGTGACTGATCACGGGGGCAATGCAAAGCGACCATGACGTGTGAATGCGTCATCTTGTGACGTCACGTTACGTGACGTCATAATGACGCTTCATATTTTGGCGATATGTGACGGCATGATGACGTCATATGGTGACAACATCACGTGACGATTTTTTTGCATCACTCGTGTTGACGCCGCCGACGCGGGACGACCACGGGCAATCTTCCCATTTGATGAGGCACCTAGGGCTTTCGCCTTCATAAGCTACCTAAGTTTTGCATTGCTTCATAAGCTACATAAATTTTGCATTGCCTCCGTGATCGGGCCACCGATCACGGAGGCAATGCAAAGGGACCATGTGCCATGAATACGTCATCATGTGACATAACGTTATGTCACGTCATGGTGATGTCATAATGAAGTTACAAATTTAGGAGACCTGTGACGTCATGATTACGTCATATGGTGACGTCATTACGCGACGATTATTTTTTTCGTCACTCGTCTTGACGCCGCCGACGGTCAACATTCCCGTTTAAAGAGGCATCCAAGGCTTTCGCCTTCATAGGCTACGCGGCGGTTGCTGGTGCACTAACGAGAGAGTCAAATGCTGCGGCTCTGTGCTGCATTTATGTTGGCAATATCATTTTTTTCAGTCGAGCTTGCGTTCCCCTGACGCAAGCACAACGTGCTAAAAGGCCCAAATTTATTTGTGCCACTCTCAAACTCACGTTGGGCCTCTCCAACCCCATGTATTTTCTTGGAGCCTCATTTATTTACATGGGAAAGATGCCACCCTGTTGGCGTTAGACACGACACTGCTGCCGAAATTGCTGGGGTACTCACCAAATAATTACTATCCTGCTTTGCGGCTAATGGTTGCTGCCATGCAATAACTTTTATTTTATTCACCGCTATTTCAACCTCATGTGGGTCCTAGTTCACAGCCGACGTTTGCAGAACAAGTCTGGCAAGAAGAAGAAGAACGGAAACTTTATTGTCGAATCGATGAGATTTGAGTCCGGCGTCTTTTTAGTGGGCCTGGGCACCCACCGCGGACGCGGTTCCGAGACCTTGTCTCGAAGCGGATTCCTCGGCACGCTGGACGGCCTAGAGTTGTGCTGTCAGGTTCGAGCTGAGCAGTGCGGTCTTCCAGCGCGAGCGGAGGCTCGCGGTGGAAGAGACGGATGAATCGGCACTGTTCGATTTGTCTATGAAGTCCTGACACTCCCACAACTTGTGGCTAAGCGTGGCAACTTCGCCACACGAGCTGCATCTGTTTTTAGTGTAAATATCTGGATACATGGCGTGCATGAGTCTGGGGTTTCTGTACGAATCTGTTTGTAATTGTCTGTAGTGTACCGCTTGCGTCCTCTTTAGCCTATCGTGAGGGGATGGATATACGCGTCTCTGTAACTGGTAGTGCGTCGTGATATCGTGAAACCTGGTCATACGATCCTCCGACGCCCAGACGTTTGCCGTACCCCGCGGGGGCTCTTGTTCCTCCGGTGATGCTCGGTGAGTGAGGCCTCGAGCAACACGGTGAGCCGCTTCGTTTGGGGTGCTCAGTCCGGTGTGTGCCGGTATCCACAGCAAGTGCCTTCGGTTATCGAAGTCGACCTCTCCTGGATGTACGGGATGTCGCTGTAGTATGTGGCACGCCTCTTGCGAGATGCGCCCGTTCGCAAAATTGCGAATCGCTGTTTGGGAGTCACTGATCACGTACGTTGCCTTGGTCTGTGTGAGGGCCAGTGCTACAGCCGCTTCCTCTGCCGCTTCGGCGTGTGCAGTGTTCACGGTCACGCTCGTGAGGCATTTGCCTCGATGGCTGTAACTGCCGCCACGAAACTCTTCCTGTCTGGATAACGGGCTGCATCTGTGAAAACCGCTTCGTTGTCGTTGGAGTAGCTTTGGTTCATGCTTTGTGCCCTGTCTTTACGCCGTCCCGTGTGGTGCTGGGGGTGCATGTTGCGAGGCAATGGCGGAACGTATATTCGCTCGCGTACTGCTCTTGGAATTTCGACCTTGATGCCATGCTTCGTGTGGTATGTTATGCCGAGTTTTTCGAGCACGTGTCGGCCCGGGCGGGTCTTGGATAGGCGCTCGAGATGGGGCATTTGTTGCGCCTCCACGAGTTCCTCGAGCGTGTTATGCAAGCCTAGTTCTAGGAGTTTGCTGGTGCTAACTCCAGGCGCAAGTCCCAACGCAAATTTGTACATCTTGCGTATGAGGGCGTTAAGCTTGTCCTTTTCCGCAACCTTCCATTTGTGAAACGGTGCCGTGTACGTTATTTGAGAAATGACGAAGGCTTGTATGAGTCGTATGACGCTGCCTTCGCGCATGCCCGCGTGTTTATTCGCGATGCGTCGGATGAGTTGCATCGTGCTGGTGACTTTTGCCGTTATCCTGCGCAGTGCTTCGCCATTGCCGCCGTTGTGCTCTATCATCATCCCCAGTACTCGGATCTTATTTACCGTCGGGATGGGTGAGCCGTTTGATGCTGTTAATTTGATCTCTTCTTTTTCCGAGGGGACGTAGCCCTTGGGTGGCCGCGCCTTTCTGACCGGTCTATATAGCAGCAATTCGGATTTTTCAGCCGAGCAGGTGAGTCCCGTGCCTATGAGGTAGTCTTCCACGCATTCTATTCCCTCCTGTAAGCGTTGCTCGATCGCTCCGTCACTGCCCGTTGTCGTCCAGATCGTAATATCATCCGCGTATAACGTGTGGTGCAGTCCTTCGATTTGATGTAATCGTTCGGGTAACCGGCAAACGTTACTGTATTTTCTTTCTTCGCGTCGCATGCTAATACATGCTCGGCCTCGTAGACTGCTTCTCCTTCCACCAGCAATATCGAAGTGGTGAAGCTTTGGTCTATGAATTTGTTGATGACAGAGTGCGGCAAGCTCACTGGAATGCATAGGGGACGATAATTAGGGAGCATTAAAAAAAGGCGTCGCATTTGCTCACGTTTTGTGTGAGCACCAAACGAAACGAATGCACTAAATAAAGAAACAGAAGCAGTGGCATTTGCCCGCTGAGAAGACTGATCAATACGCAGTGCGAGACAACTTTTCAAATGACATTGAACATACCCGAATTAAGACCGAAGAAGAAAAAAAAAAACACTGAATCGTCGGGACGGCACATCACAAAGTTGCCATGCGCACCGAAGCCGCAGTTGTAACGAAATTGTTTTTGAACTGCTCTGATAGCGTCCTCGCAAGAGTAGTTGTTTGTGTACTCACAATCAACTAATTGCAATATGCGACAGAATAATGCAATTGCTATTTAGCAAATTCAAAAAAATTGGCCGCGTATCTGCGTGCTTCGCTGCAAATGTCGTCTAAAGACGATAGAAGAGGCGCTGCGTGAGATATGAACGCCATCTGGCAATACGTCGGGAAACGTGAATGCTGCGTTGCGGGCTGGTAGTCCAGGCGCAGCAGCAGGCGAAGACTGGCGGTGACCAACGCGACCGGCGGGGACGCCAGCCAGCCCGAACACGCGGTTTGGCGCGAAGTGCCGAAGCAGAAGAAACGTCCGCACTCAACGAGTACTCTCCACACACTCTTTTATATTCACGTCGCCTGGGTAAAGCAGGAATGCCAGAGCGGCGCCCCATGGCACTCGTACAGTGCAATACAGAACCGAAACCGAAACAAAACAATGAGCTCGTGCAGAGGGCACGGAGGAAGCCAAGTTTCGGCGCAGTCGCCTGGGTAAAGCAGGAATGCCAGAGCGGCGCCCCATGGCACTCGTACAGTGCAATACAGAACCGAAACCGAAACAAAACAATGAGCTCGTGCAGAGGGCACGGAGGAAGCCAAGTTTCGGCGCAGTCGCATTTTAAGCGCAGCTTAAGAAACTAGGGTCTCTAGAATTACGTATCTATGTATTTTCTATTAAAGGAACACACCACCTAATACTTACCTAGTGATGTTGCGCCTCAGATATGCGTAATGTTTGCTTTTTGATCAACAATGTACACAAGTATGAACCTAGTCAGCCGTTCACGATGGCTGGCCCTGGGACAAGTGGTTCAACTTTGGCCGAGTGGCTGAATCGAGGGACGTGCCGACAAACAGAAAGACAGACAGACAGACCAAAATTTCTGCGTTTAAGTTCCCCAACAAAGACTATCGTCCTTAAAAACTTTATTTTGTGTGAAGCCGCGGGCTGCTTGCAAAATGTCCGTGGGCCGCATGCGACCCACGGAGCCTCAAGTTGCCAGTGGCCCCGATGCCACGGTCTTCAGCTCGAATATAACGTCCTCAGTGTGGGGTCATTCAAATATATAGGCCAGAGGGATGGTTTCAGTTTACGAAACAAAATCCAGAGCCTTTGCCCTATCGAAAAAATGGGGCCAACCAAAGCTTGACTTGTGCGTGCCTGACGAACTCCTTGTCTTTCTTTCTTCCTTTCTTTCTTTTTTCTTTCTTTCTTTCTTTATTTCTTTCTTTCTTTCTTTCTTTCTTCCTTTTTTGTTTCTTTCTTTCTTTCCTTCTTTCTTTCTTTCTTTCTTTCATTTTTCTTTCTTTCCTTATTTCTTTCTTACTTTCTTTCTTTTCGCATTGTGGAATGCCCCCTTCTGACGGATTCCTTCCGCCGTCATGCCGGAAATTTCACCTTAAGCTACGCGCTTAGCGGCGCAACCCTTCCGCTGTTGCAGGCAACAACGATGGCCATGCGTTCATATCCTGGCAACATTGAAGTGGGGTAACATGAAATGAGAAGTCACCTCAGTAACAGGTCGCATTCTCATAAAAGAAAAGAATGTTCGCTGAGAAGCCCGCGATCGAGAGAACATCAATTGTTATGAAACCTTCGATTACAATTAGAACAAGAAGTTTATTTACAGAATTTACAACTGTATTGAGACGTGACTCTTGGTTCGTGGCTCAAAAGTGTCTCATTCGTCTCCGAAGTTCCCCCGCACCGGCCACTCTCTCACCCTCGTGGTAATTCTTCTGTTTTGCTTCCATTTCCACTTGTTGAACGCCACGTGCGCAGTCCAGATGCCTTTCCAGGAAAGCCCCTCAACCCCGTCGCCCCGTTTCTGCCGTGCCTGAGAGGGCGGTGTGGTGTACCGTTACGTTGACAGGAGGGGAGGACTGCGTGCCTGCGGTGGGGGGCTGTGAGAGACGCTTTACGATCCTGTAGAAAACGGACTTGTGTCCCAACGCTGAGATGTTTTGTCTTTGGGGACCCCGCGGGAGGCTACTGTTGGTTGGGGGCCCCGCGTGAGGCTACGGGAAATCCTTAACATACTCCCCGCCCAATGAGCGTAGCTCATTGACTTCGAGCCTCTAACAGATGAATAAGTTGAACAGGCCGTCGTACGTTCCTTCCCCTAGGCAGGCGTATCATGCAGGCGCGGGTGCGTCCATCGCGTCCCGGAAAAGCTTCAATAATCCTGCCAACCTTCCACGTATGACGTGGGTGAAAGTCATCATGTAGCAACACCAGGTCGCGAACCTGCAAGTCACTTGCTGCTGCCGGGGTGGCGTGGTGATGTGATCGTAAAGAGCACAAATTCTCTGCTCGCCAGCGCTTCCATAGTAGATCAGATAATTTCTGGCGATACTTCCACCGACGCTTTAGTTCGTTGGCGTTAGAAGCAGTCGGTTGTTCTCCGCGAGTCGACAGGTCGGTGACTGTTTCCAAATGGATTGCTCTGGTGACAGCGCATGTGAGCAGTAAGATGTAGGACTTCTGTATCTTGCCAAAAGTTTTCGTGAGCACTGGTCCGGCGAAGTCGAGGCCCGATACCATGAAAGGTGCCGCTTCAGATACCCTGTCTCTAGGTAGTGGCGCGACAGGCTGCATTGCAGCCTTGCTGTTCATCTTCTTGCCACAAAAACAACGGTTCAACACCTTCTTTACTGCCTGTCGAGCTCGAAAGATCCAAAACGTTTCTCTTAACTGGGTCAATGTGCCCAAACACCCAGCGTGCAGCAGCCGCCGATGTTCGTTCCGTATCAGGAGCTCCACGAAGTGGTGTGACGCGGGCAGTACGATGGGGTGCGCCGTTTCATAGGCCAGATTCGACTTCTGCAAACGCCTCTTTAGCCGCAACAATCCGCTGTCATCGATGAACAGTTCCAAACTTTTGAGGCCTGGCTGTTGTTTGAGGCGGCTGTTTGACTCGACGTTGCTCCGTGCGCCACCGAACGCTTCCCTCTGCACCTGTCGGGTCAGAAGATCCCACGCTTCCCGAATTTCTTCATCACCGAGCGCGCCATTTCGCCTCCGGGCGCCGTGTTTACAGTTATGCGTGAACCGACGCGCCCAAGATGTCACTCGTAACAAACGATTCAAGTCTCTGAAGCGCTCTATGTCTATGAGAAGTGGTGGGGCAGTCGCGGAGACACTACCCACTGCCGTCTTGGTCAACCTTCGCTTTTCGTGGACGATTTCTGCGGGAACGTCAGCAACTACCTCGTTAGTTTCCAGAGGCCGCTCTAATGGCTTCCAAGGGAGGCTTGCCTCGTAGCTGCCGTTGACAAAGCTCAATGAAGGAACGAAATCGTGCCTCACGTGTTCGTCGTTTCCCGATGGGCCGTCCTTCGTCGAGATGCCGAGGCTCTCTAATGCCCAGAAGGCTTGGAGCTCGTTGGAAAGCCTGGACGCCGGCTCCACCACCCCGGTGCGCAGGACGGCCACCGTCGAGCAACACACGGTCGAGGCCGCCTGCGGAATTGGGTCCTGCAAAGTCCATCCAAAGTCAGTGTTCAGCGCGACCAGCGCTCCCTCAACAGCTCGCACTTCACCGCTCACTATACGCCAATAGCTGTCGGCTCCAATGAGTATTTCAATGTCCCTGCGGTCACCGCGGGTCGGTGATATCGCCACGTCTGCCAACTGTAGATTAGCCACTCCGGGGAGGTGATCCACGTCGCTTGGTAGTACCAGTTTGTCGGAGCAGATCTCCTCGATTTCGAGCGCCTCAACGCAATGCTCCTTGCGGCTGTACTGGCTCCGAAACCCCACTCGAACTAGGCGTCACCTGCTCTTCATGACGTTAGCAGCCCCACCGAACGGATGAATCGTCCCCTCTTCGTCACCGATCACCTCCAGGTTCAGTTCTCGAGAGAGGCTCTCAGTGACGAATGAGCGCTGGCTGCCTCCATCAAATAGACAGCGCGCCAGGCGCTTTTGGCAGGGACCATCAACCCATACTTGCGCCGTTTGCAGCAGAACCGAATTCTTGCTGCTGTTGCTCAGCGAAGCCGTCGAGTGGAGCTCCGCAGCGGTCTTCGGGTCAGAAGATGGCACGGGAGGGTCGCAGAGGGGGGTAATGTGGCGACGACCACATTTCGCGCACCGGATTGTCCAATTTCTGCACGCTTTCGTCATATGCCCTCTTTTCGCGCAACGGTAGCATCTCCCCGCGTTCCGTAGCCTCATCTTCTTTTCCTTTATCGGTATGGGAGCAGTGCATTCAGCCGCGTCATGTGAGGGCGAATCGCAAAAGGGGCACTTTTCATTCTAGTGTTGCACACCCACCTTAAGGCTGGCGGCAGAACCCTTTCCTTTGATATAATCCGGATGCTGATCATTCGGAGGGCGACTCTTAGCCGGCTCATGTGGAGCTTGTGTGTTGCCTGCGTGGGCCCTTTCACGGCTGTCCAGTTCCAAGCGAAGCGAGCCAAGAACCGCATCTAGAGTCGAGCTGTCGAGCACATCCTTGTCCGTTGCGTGGGTCTTGTGAAACTCAACAGCCCACTCGGTGGGCAGCACACGAAACAAACCCGCACACAGCATTGCACCATATGTGTCCGGTTGAACACCCAAATTCTTCAGCCCAGCGACGTTTCTCTGGACGTTGTCGTGTAGGCGACGGAGCGCGTTAACGTCATCCAGCCGTTTAACTGTCTGCAGATTCAACAGCTGCGTGAGGTGCTCCTGCACGAGCACATCCTGTCGGCCGAAACGCTCCTTCAGAGTCTTTATGGCGTAGTCGTAGTTCTGATCACTGGCCTGGATGTCACTCACCGCTGCAGCCGCTGTGCCCGTAAGCACCGCACGCAGGTATAAGAATCACTCGATGTTCGAAAGGGTGCAGTTTTCATGGACAGCCTATCGGAATTGCTCCCAAAACGGCTGCCATCCACCTCGGTCGCCATTGAACTTTTGAAGTTCCAGTTTCGGTAGCTTGAGGGGGCTTGCGCTGCTGGTGGACGATAAAGCCGTTGTACTTCCGTTCACCGTACCTCCACCAGACAGGCTCTTTCGTTGCAAGCGCTCAAGACGGGTCCGCATACGTGTAATGAGCGCCTGGTACTTCCGCACGGTACAGCGCGCTCCTCAGCGAAGTCGTCGTCGGTGACATGCGGGTCGATGAGCGCGTCTTGATGCTTCAGATCTTTGGCGATGACCTCCAATTCAGCTCTTATTTCCGCGATGCGGTCCTCGTGCTCTTGTTCCAGGTCATCGGTTGTCTTCAGCAGCATAAGCTCATCGCTCACCTTCTGCAGGTCGACGCGCGCCAAGCTCCTCTTTGTCTGTAGGCGCTCCATCTTCAATCAGTACAGTTGCATCTGTTCTCGTTGAACTTCTTGTTTCCGTAGAGCCTCCCGGGTTTCGGCACCAATATGTTATGAAAGCTTCGATTACAATTAGAACAAGAAGTTTATTTACAGAATTTACAACTGTCTTGAGACGTGATTCTTGGTTCGTGGCTCAGAGGTCTCTCCTTCGTCTCCGAACTTCCCCCGCACCGGCCACTCTCTCACCCTCGTGGTAATTCTTCTGTTACGCTTCCATTTCCACTTGTTGAACGCCACGTGCGCAGTCCAGATGCCTTTCCAGGAAAGCCCCACAACCCCGTCGCGCCGTTTCTGCCGTGCCTGAGAGGGCGGTGGGGTGTACCGTTACGTTGACAGGAGGGGAGGACTGCGTGCCTGCGGTGGGGGGCTGTGAGAGACGCTTTACGACCCTGTAGAAAACGGACTTGTGTCCCAACGCTGAGATGTTTTGTCTTTGGGGTACCCGCGGGAGGCTATGGGAAATCCTTAACATCAATCATTGAAATACGGCGCATAAAAATACGCTTGTGATCGGAACACCTTCGAGGTGGGCATTTCCGTACGCTCCGCGGCGCCGGTTTTTCTGTTTATGACGCCGTCACGGAAATCTATTAGCCATAACAAGCCTTGCTTGAAAAGAGAAAATGCGCTCACGGTGAGGTGTCGACAAAAAAAAAACAAACTCCTTTCCCCTAGATGCACGTACCTGAGGCGCGACATTAATCGTGGGTGTTCTACAGGCCATCTCCGTGCCGCCAGTGCTACGGTACAGTTGGACGCATAGGAATGAAAACGGGTTGATGCATTCCCCACTCCATGACAATATTAAGGCGAAATTCCTAGATTCCTCATCAAACGCAAAAGGTAACCTGCGTCCCGCGTCGGCGTCTCCCGTCCACTTCCAGACGAGTGATGTAAACCTCATCATCACGCGGTGACGTCACCGGTGACGTGAAGTATAGTCAACAATTTGTGACGTCATCACATAACATCTTAGCTTTGTAACAGGTGGGTCATTGATCACGGCAACAGCAGAAAACCACGTGAGGTGCCTCCGATCCCGGAAGCAGTGGAAAACGAGGTTAGTTGCAGAAAGCTTCCTGCGGGTACAATGACTGAGTAGAAAAAGAACATTGCTTTCGCAATCCTAGGTGAGTGCATAAAGGATACCGTGGTCTTAAGCGAGTGCATTACGCATCCCGTGAGTTTTTATTCACGTCGTGACATACAATAATAACGTTCGTTTAACAGCTCAACATGGTGGCGCCTATATATCTTATGCAATATAGTCTACAAAGGAATGCGCATTTCTGACCCACGCAATAGATCGATGCTCGCGCGAACTTCCTGGTAGGTGACATATGCGCCAGCCTCGACCAATGATGAATATACCGCTTTTGGAAGGCAGATCGCTCCCTGCATTGTGTCTAGACCTGAAGCCCTTTCTTATGGAGGAGACTTTCCTCCGCAGACTCGCGAGTGCCCGAGTTACAAAGGCAGTCGTACATCCCTTAGCACTGGCGCATCGAACATTCCTTATATGTTGCAAGCAATCTTCGCATTTGTAGACAATGGGCTGTGAGGAAAAGGAAGTATTTTAAACATAGGAAAAATGTTCCAACAGGCCGATTTTAAAATTGTATGCGTGCTAGCTCTACTTTGCGAGTGTCACTGCCCTGAAATAGCTCTCTGGACTAGCACAGAGCAGTGGAGGAAACAATGTGCATCGAAATGTTTTGAAGCACTAAAGGGGCACTCCTGGCGCCCTAATGAAGTGGTGGAATAAGCTAATGCATAAGAGTTGAAAAAATAGGTAACCGCGCTGAAACTTGAACCAAGCATGCACGATCCGAAAACAAGTGCCATATCTACGCTCAAACCACTTCGTTTTCTTGATAATGGTATTTAGTAGAACACGTATTGAAAAAAAAACAGTATTACACAGATTTACAATCTGATACAGCGACAACAAGCGTACAGACAGTGCTAAAAAAGCTCGAAGGCTAGCATAAAATGCCCTATTCCAGGGAGAGTTCATAATCTGTTGAACAGGAAAGGTGGTAAGGCTAAGCACCTCACCAAATTTGGGTACGAGTCCAGTATAATGTCGATTTCATCATAATCAGCCTTCTGTCGAATAGCCGTTCGTAAGATTGGTGTGATTGAAGAAATGGTCCGTTCTGCATTACGGTCTTGCATAAGCGTGTTCCAAAAATTGTGCATACCAGTAGGGGAAATCATATCATGGGGCACTGCGGCAAGAGATGTTCGGAAACGATAACGAGCATTCCAAGAATTGATTGCAATATTTTCCTTCGGAGTTGGTTCAGGATATCCTAGAAGAGAATGATGTCCTTGCCGCTCACAAAGTAAAGTTCTGTTGTCTCCGGTACATCATAGGGCGCATGTTTACTGACGAAACAAAAATATCTTCTCTTTGGAATCATATTTTTACCGCGCGATATATCAGCATGAATGTCATCGAAGAACGTTTCTGAATTGGGAGGGATAAATATCATGCGCACTCATTTCAGAACTTCAGGGCTTGGAAGTTCTGAGGAAAATGAGCGGTACAAGGGAAGCGTAAAAAGAGTGATAGGACATTTTGAATGCGGAGCATTTCTTAGTCGCACCTGCGGCGTCGCCGGCGCCGTCCACACCCTCACTGCGCATGCTCGGCTCGTCTCGTGACGGCAGCAAGCCTCTCCTCTCCCTCCCTCTCCTCCTCCCTCCCTCCTCTCCCTCAAACGCGGGCGGTGTGTATATACGCGGCAGAGCGCGCGTTCGGAATGCAGTCAAGGGCGTCTTTACTTGGCTTTCGCTTGACATGACGCTTTGCTTGACTCGAGTAGATGCGACGGAAGCAACAGTACTTTCAATCAGCGTCCCACCACTCGTTGAAGGCAACGTTACCCCACCCGCACCGTCGTCGGCGTCAACAAGAGCAAGCAACGCAGAAGACAAATGCTGCGAAGAGAGAAGCATACGACGCTGAACGCAAGCGTTTGAAGCGAGCTGCGGACCCGGAACTTCGTGCACGCTGGAACCGTTCAATTCGTACTTGCTGTGCGCATCGTGTAACAATTAAGCATTCCCAAACCATACCCAATTACGAAACATTCATCCGATACCCCCACCACTCTGCGACGCGTTTACTCGAGTTCCCCCCGTGGGAAGATGCGGGCGATTTTTTTCATATATTGTCTTCAGTAATACTGTATACAAGTATTCCATGGAAAAAAAAAAATCACCATCTCCCACTAAAGGGAATCATGCCGTGATGCGAAGGAGCGCATAGGTCGACTAAAAGTTCCGTTCAGCACGGGCTTCTTGCCCGATGTTAACTCGTCCTTACATGTAGAGCATATCAAGAATGCACTGTAGTTGCTGATGCTGTTACTCGTCCCGAACTCGTGTTGAAGCACGCCACGCCGGTTCATCGCGCGTCTGGAGAACCTCGTTCCCCGAAGCCATCAGGTTATTGCTGAGAGTGTGTAAGGGGGAGCGGCCACAGCGTCTTACCCAGCCCCTTACACAGGCCCGAACGCGCTAGCGCGTGCCAGCACACGTGGTTTCACCTGCGTTAGGCCAAGCTAGGACAGCATGCGGCAGCCCGAGCCCCGAATGTGCTCTGCACATATCATCATCCAGGCGGTCGAAGAACAAGACGAAGAAGACTTCTCCTTGGTGCGAGCGCGCGCTCTGCACGTATCATCATCAAGGCGGTCGAAGAACAAGACGAAGAAGACTTCTCCTAGGTGCGAGCGTGTACTCAATATGTTACAGATGGCTATGGTAGGTTTTAGAAAGCGGACAGTCGCCACTGGAACTACGGACAAAGCACAGCACAAAAACTGCTTCGCATCGAAAGCGGGCTTTCCGTAACAGATCTGCAAAGTAAATTTCCTGCGTAAATACCGACAAACACTGGCATGCGGAACGGTTTGAAGAAACAACCTGGACAGGAAAATAATTACCAATGGTAACCTGCGATAATGAACGAATTATGGGAAGGGAATTGTACCGAAACTTCAAGCGTGAATGCGCTTGCCATATATACAGATGCAATAATCCCAACCCTCCCTCGATAGCTAGCGCCAATAGGCTGTTCGTACGCGTTGAGCGGCTTCGCTATGCTGCGGACACCGCGTTCGCCTCGCTCGGTCGCTCACGCGAACGAGTCGCTCCGTCTGCAAGTTTGTTCTTTCGTATAGCTTTTTCATGCCACGCGTGCGTGCTTTATTTTATTTTTCTTGAACAAGCGCCTAGCGCGCAGCCCTCATTAGGGCTTCAAGATCAATGTAGCCCCCCCCCCCCTTAATTTAGCGCCTTCCATGACAGCACGTGCTGTGGTGCCCTTTCACCCTCTGTGATGGTGGACAACCTGCCCCCGGGCTTTCCCCCGGGCTACACCTTGAGCGGCAACACCAGCCACTCCAAGGCCTACGACCTTCTTGTGAAGAAGGCAGCAGACCTCGTGCGACAGGAGGATGCACAACGGGCCAGCCCACCTCGTCTCTCAGCCACCACCACCACAGCAAAATGTCGCACGAGGAAACTGAGAGACGGTACCAGCCTCCTGCGCAAGGGGGAGGCTCCGAGCACTCCCAGGCGTACTCGAAGGGCGACGAAAACCTCGGCCTTGCCGCGGCGCACACCACGGGCGAAAACAGGCAAGGCAGAGAACGGCACAAACCTCCCTGCTTCCATCGACGTCCCCCCTCAATACGAGGCAACACAGCAGACGGCCGCCGCCATTTTCTCGCCGCAAACATCGCCTGCCACCGCCATTGAAGGAGCCCCCGCCATCCCTCCACTTCCCAAGAATGGCAAGGAACGCAACAAAGGAGAGACGGAGCTGGAGGAAAACCTGTCTTCTCTCCCTCGCCGAGAGAGCTACAGGAACACCAGTCACGAGTTCCCCTCCTCGTGCTCGCACGTCACCCCGGCGTTCTCCTCTCCCGCCGTCTCAACCGCGGAGAGCAGCCCGACCGGTTCCCCACCTGCCCCCTCCGCAGCAACTGCCTCCCCACCTGAACAAGCTCGAGAGGCCGCGGCCAGCGCAAACAGCCCGGGAGCCCTTTCCCCTCCTGCCCCCAAACCTGATGTCATGGCGTCAGCGAAGAAGGGAAGCAAACAGCTGACACAACAAGCAGCACAAACACAAGCGAGCGGCGAGGCCCCTCCAAAAAGGAGCCAGCCCCTCACTCGCCCAAGCTGTGTTTTGGGCACCCTAACTACTGAAACGGAGGCAGCAGCCTTTCCCCTGCTCCCCCCTACCGGTGCCCCCCCTGGCACCCCTCTGTGCGCCCCACTTGTTTCAGCTCCACAGAGTGCCCTTGCAATACCGAAAACGAAAGCAAGTGCTCAGAATGCTGCTGCGCCTCACCGCCCCGCACCCCGGGCCAACGCCCGCGGCCCTGTGAAGACGGTCCTGTACCGGCCCAGGAACAGGAGAACAAACTTTCGCTCCTCCACACAGGAGGCCATCTCCTCGTTCCTGGCCACAGTAGACGGTGTGGTTCGCGTCCGTGTCAATTTCCGACGCAACGTAGTCGCCGCAGACACGCCCACCGGCTCTCCACTTGTCCCGCTGCTCAACATCAGCGACATATGCGGCATCGCTGTGCGTGCGAGGCAAGCCGCAAACAGCACGTGCAGCGGCATCATATTCGGTGTTGACACGGCACTCGGAGAGGAAGAGATCCGGGAGAACATCTCATCGAACCTCCCTGTGACCTCATGCTCTCGTTCCGGGCACATCATCGTCCGCTTTGAGGGCAGCAAGCCACCCACGGTGGTTGCCCTCTACAAGCAGCGCCGTACCGTCAAACCACGACGCCCGCCAGTGTGGCCGCTGCCTACGGTACGGCCACGTAGAAGCGGCTTGCACTTTCGACCACCGCTGCCTCCACTGCGGGGGTGCCCACGAGCCCGCCGAATGCACGGCCGCAACACCGAAGTGCATATACTGCGGCGACAAACACCCCGCCACAGAACCACGCTGCCCTCGCTGGCAGAGGGAGCGCCAACTGGCAGAAGCCCGCACCCAAGCCAGGAGAGAGCCGGAGCACCAAGAGGCACATCCACAACAGGGCGCCAAGAAGGCCTCAGCCCCGAGCTCCTTCAGGTAGACCCATGCCTCCCAACCAGTCAGGCAGGACGTGCTCGTTGCTGACATCGCCGGCGGTCACTCTGGGAGTGCCTCATCGGCAACACACACAGCTCCCAATGATCATTCCACCAGTGATCGGCGCGAGTCGGCGATTGCCGTGCTAGCGGCAGCAGTGCGTACAGCGCTGGAGTTCCTCCCACCCAGCTCTCCTGCCTACTCGCTGTGCGCGGCGGCCCTCGCCACACACCAGGCCCTGAACCAGCATGGCGAGTAGTCCACACCACCGCCCCAGGCCGCGCATCCTGCAATGGAATTGCCGTTCGCTGCGCCGCCGTCATGCTGAGCTAGCGGAGCACCGGTCTCTGCGCGACTTTGACATTCTTGCTCTGCAGGAGACGCGCGCCCGCGCGGAGGACCTCTCGCTTCGTGCCTTCATCGGCTACAGCGGCCCGGCAGTATGCGCGGAGAACGGCTGTTCGGATGTGCCTTGCACGGATGCCGATCACGGCCCCGGCGCCCCCCGAACTGCTCTGTATGTGCGTGCGTTCATCGCACACGCGTGCATCTCCTGCGAGCGGTTCTGTGACGACGACGTGGAGTGCGTGGCTGTGACGGTTCGCATGGGTGGTGTCGATACCTCGGTGGCATGTGTGTACGTCCGTCCGAACGTCAGCTGTGACTTTGCTTTCGTGCCACACCTTGCCGCGGCGCTATCAGCTGACTCTGTCGTGTGTGGAGACTTCAACGCGCATCACAACAGCTGGGGCTCCGCCAAGGTAGACCTACGCGGCCGGTGCCTGTCGGACGCGATTGCCACTGCAGGCCTCGTTATCCTAAACACCGGCGAGCCAACTTTCGTCCGCCGCGGAAGCCGCCCTTCCTGCATCGACCTGGCACTGGTGTCACAGTGCTGCGCCTACTCGTGGACACGAGCCCATGACACAGCCGGGTCGGATCACTACCCCATCCTCCTCTCCCCCACTCATCCGAGTCGCGGGGCGACGCGAGTGTACGATGTGGTGAGGTGGTGTGTCTTCCGTGAGCTGTGTTCTTCCCGACAGCCCGCGGGTGACTACTTCTCGCACGTAGCTGAGTGCGCCCGCATGGCCACTACGCGCTGTGTAGTTCCAGCCGGCTTCCCATGCCCTGACATTAAGCTTCTGAACCTTCGTGCTGCCCGTCGCCGCGCACAGCGCCGTGCCATTCGCACCGATCGTGCAGAGCACTGGACGGAACAAAACCGTATTGACGCTGTGTGCAGACGACAAGCGCGGCGCCTCAGGCGCAACAGCTGGACGGGTGTCTGCTCGTCTCTGAGTGACCCCCGTCGCCGCAACCGCGGCTGGCCCATCATGAGGTCTCTCCTAAACCCCAGGGCCCCTCGCTGCCCCGTCCTTGCGATCGCGGTGGCGCGCGGCATCACCGAGCTCGCACTATCTGAACTACTGGCAGACGCCTTTGCTCCCCAGCCCCCGATCCTACGCGCGTAAGCGCCGAGAATCTCAGAAGCTGCCGTCCAGTTCTGTCGCTTCCTGCGCCGCCTGACGCTGCCCTTTCGGAGCACCTAGCCTGCCTGTGCGACGCAGACTTTACAGAACACGAGCTTGCTCGTGTTTTGAACCGCAGACGTCACCGCAGCGCCCCGGGACCGGACGGCATCACGCACAACATGCTGCAGAACCTCGATGACAGCCAGCGCCACCACTGCTCGCTGCATTCAACGAGGTCTTTCGCAGCGGCTCCCTCCCGGATTGCTGGCGTACAGCGATGGTTGTCCCGGTGCAGAAGCGCGGTAAACCACCGCGAGACCTGAAGTCATACCGGCCGATCTCTCTTACCTCAGTGCCCGGCAAGACCATGGAGGGGATGGCGCTTCATCGCCTGCAATGGATAACCACTGCGCGCGACACTTTCCTACCACAACAGTGCGGCTTTCGTGCCCTGCGCGCCACAGCCGACTGCATAGCCGCGGTCGTCGGCACGCTTGAGCAGGCACTGCACGACGGTGAGACAGCCCTGCTTCTTCTCCTCGACGTGCAGTCGGCCTTTGACTGCCTACCACACGCTACTATCATCGACGCGGTTTGTGCGCTAGGAGTACAGGGCAAACTCCTCCGGTACATCAAGGCCTTCCTCACCAAACGCTCACTGACTGTCCGTGTGGGGAGGGTGTCCAGTACTCCACGCCCTGTCACCAACGGTGTGCCTCAGGGGAGTGTGCTGAGCCCCTTCCTTTTTAACCTGGTCCTCGCAACTCTCCTTGAATGCCTCCCGAAAGGTGATATGTTTGCTGTGCGCGCGGCGATATACGCGGACGACATCGCCCTGTATGTGCGCGGTCCCACCCGCTACATCAATACCGTCCGCCGGTGCCTCCAGAGTGCTCTCGTGGCCGTGGCCGGGTTCTTGGACGGCATTGGCCTGCGCATCTCGGCTGCGAAAACTGAGGCACTCCTTGTGCACCCGCGCGCCAGTGCTCGCCGCACCACTGCCCCCATCACACTGCACGGTGTCCCACTGCCGTGGAAAACACACGTGCGCTACCTTGGCCTCACCATCGCCCACAGACTCCAGTGGAACAACGAGGGAGGCCGTGTACGCCGCGAAATGCGCCGTGTTGAGTGCTGTGTGCGTCGCATGCTCGCGCGAGGCGACGGATGCCCCGCCTCCTTCGCGATGGCCATTTACGAGGCCATTGGGATGGCCAAAATGCACTACACGCTGCCTCTGTGCCTTCTCCGCCCCATCCAGTTGCATGCGATCGACGCCGACCACCGCCGAGTGCTCCGAATGTGCCACGGACTTCCGCGCAATTCGCGCATTGCGGACACACTCGCGGAGACCCGCGCCTGGCCGGCGTCACTCACAGGCGAAATGCGCGCCCTCTACCACCTGGAACGCCTCAACCGTGCACCGGATGGACAAGCCATCATATCTCAGTTGCGCGCACTGCCCGACTCCCGTGTTGGCTTTCTACTTAGCACATTCGACGCCATCGCCGCGGACAGCGCTCCAAAGATCCCCCCGTGGCTTCCCCCTCATCGGCGAGTGCCTCTCTCCATCGGGTTCGAGCTCCCGGGGGTCCGCTCCAAGCGGAACACACCCGCCTGTGCCATCGCACAAGAAGCCGCTGCAAGAATGGAACATGACCTGGAAGGAAGAGTGCAGTTTTTCACTGACGGCTCCATGCTCCAGGACCATTCTGCTGCCGCTGCCTGCACGGCACCGCAGCTGGCATTGAAGCGCCAATGCCGGCTTGCCTACCTTGCGTCCTCCACCACGGCGGAGCTGGTAGGAATTCACCTCGCTGCTGACCTCATCCGTGAATCGGTGCACATCGATCGCGCCGCGATCTTCACGGACTCGCGGTCGGCACTCCGCCAGCTCGCCAAAGAGGAGCGCGCCCCCCCCACTTGCACAGCGTGTAGCCCTGAAACTACACGCACTGCGAGAACACGGTTGCGACGTGGCTCTTCAATGGATACCGTCACACGTTGGAATCGCGGGGAACGAAGCTGCTGACGACCTGGCGAGGACTGCACACGACCCCGCGGTTCCGCTGACAACGTACGCGGACTCTGTAGATTCAGCACGCCAGAACATCCGGCGAGAGCTCGCTCGCAACCACCCCGATGCGCGCGTAGCCTCCGGATGCCCCCCGCGTTACCTACCGGAGGGAATGCTTAACCGAAAGGAGCGCTCCCTTCTTCTCGCACTGCGGACCGGCTCTGTCTGGCCCGCCGAGCGCCGGCACCGCCTTCGCGGTGCTCTCTCACCCCTATGCGGCGACTGCGGTGAGGAAGAAACACTCCAGCATCTACTCATCTCCTGTACCGCTCTGGCTCCGCAACGGGAGCACCTCGCGCGCGCCTTCAGGAGGCAAGGGTTACCCTGCGCGACCATGAACGGTGTGCTGCACCCGGCCGGGGCCATGGACCGTGTTCGCGGTGCCCTACGCGCGGTGCTCGAGTACATTGATGCCGCGCAACTCGCAGACCGCCTCTAGGCCGTGCTTAGCGCCTAACCAGCAACGACAACGACGGATCTCCTCCTTCCTCTGCCCCCAGCCCTCTACCTGTTGTGACCTTCACTTCCCTCCCACCATCTATCTCCTCCTTCCCTTTTACCCCCCCCCCTTCCCCTAAAGTGACGCGGTTGTGGTGTCCTCGACTGAGAGACAGTTACTGTGTCACTCCCCCACCTTTCTATTTTCCATTTTTCCATCAAGAACCTCTTCTCGTACGCGTTGACTCGATATTCGAACTATCAGGGATAGTTTTGCGAGTTGGTGGAAATACATATTTGAGGGAAGCGCGAGAGAACCACAGCACAGAGAAACGAAGAAATTCGATATTCGAAGACTATACGATCGTTTCAAAGCATAAGATGTAATACATAGGAAAGCTTCGTTGCGTAAAATGTATAACAAGCTTCAGCTCTCCCGAATATTGAAAGCCGGCTTGGGGCAAACGCCTGGTACTGCCGCCCAGTCGTAGGGACGGCTTCTTTACAGTAACTAACACTGATGCTCAATAAATCTGGTGGCACGCGAAGGTTCTGGGGTAGAATGCCTGTGTAATGATTTCTTGAAACGGAACTGGCGTACTGACCCGGGAGCCAAACCATAATCCTAAACTCCTAGTCCTAATTCTCGTGGAGATTAAAGGAGATCCTGATACAATGCAAAAATTTGGATGGCGGACATCGCATTCTCAACACATGGTTCATCTACGCAAAAGAGCGCTATGTAATCTGCAGGTGCTAATATTTTAACTTCATCACCTATTATAACGAAATCATTCATACGATTTCATGGAGTTCCATGGTTAATTTGATAAGCCACAAGTGTGAAAGGTGAGCTGCGAGTCAACCGTGACTAAAAGATAGCTGGCGACGCGCAATGAATTTCTCGTAAGCAGTCGACGGTCCCTTGTGATTCACCCGGAGCCCGCAGAAGTAAAGATGAAGCTTGTGTGGCTTCATGGGCGTTAGGAAGAAAACTAAATTCGAGAGACACTGCAGGCTTTCGGGGAAGTCAATTCAATATCCCTGAAAGCTGGAAGGTAGCGAATATGGAAGAAGTACGGACTCTTAATCAGAATGTGGCATCAGCCCTTGCTAGTGGAGTCTGTATTGGCAACATTCCACGCATTCTTACTGTCTGCGGAGTCGAGAGCCTCATAGGAATTCCTGGCCACCCTCCACTTTGTTTACGGTGTCATAAGGTGGGACCCATCTCTCGTAACTGCAGAACCATATGCTCTGATGGCTGTCAACGCTTCCACCATTCAACCGAGAACTCCGTAGTGCGTATACGCTGACAGATTACGACAATGCACACAGCAACCAGATGATAGCTTATAGCAACCTATTATGGATCGCACGGAAGTCCTGCACGCGATAAGAGACACCGTCTACCGCGGATACGGCAATGTTAAAAAAGACGGCGCCTGAAGACGCAAGGATGTCAAGCGCTGATACGTGTGTGAAAAGGCCGCGAGCGAAGGATCATGAGAGTCCTGCGACCAGTCGACAAACTGCTACTCTGAGCAGCCTGCCACGAATGAGGCAGTCCTTGCCAAGAATGTATGTGCGAATAGCGTATCAAATACGATGTTCAGTTACAGGTATTTGCTTTCAAGTAAAATAAGTGTATCTGTTTGGGTGTTTTACCTGTACCGATACGTTGACCCAAAGCGCTCGCTGTTGGTTGAGACAAGCGGTCATTTTTAACACTTTCAGAGTCAGATTATCAACATAGTTTCTTGTTTATGGGCAAGGGCGTGCTCGCTGCTGCCGATGTGGCAAGCAGTCTTGTCATTTTCACCACGATACATTTTTTTTTTCTGAGCGGTAGACAGGCTTTTGAACACTGCATGCCTAGGAAACGAGAAAAAAGACAGATGGCAGATTACCTAGCGCAAACTCATTTGTAAGAGCATAAATGCAGTACTTCAAAATAAATCTATCGCAACAAAATTCAGTCACATGCGCAGTGTCAGAAAAGCGAACTAGCGGTGCGGGGCGCCGGTCGGACGCTCCAGAAGGTCGAACAAGCCCTACTTAATGTTGCTCATCCATTTTTTTGCGAGAAGATCAACTAGCAACGAGCGGTGTTGAAATAGCACACAGCATTCTCTACATTCACAAAAGAAAAAAAAAACAGGCACAGCGTACGTGTGTCCGCCATGAGTTTACCACTATATAACTGTCTACTACGCTGCATGCGGACATAAGTACGCCAGCGAGAATATGCCTTCCGCTTATGTTGATCATTAGCAATACTAAGAAAAAAATTCGCAGATCTCACGTACCGTGGGAGTCGATGAGTTGCGAAGCATGCGGCGGGAATTTGACTGTGGCGTAATTTTTTTTACTGAGTGAAACGTTACAAGATTGCGCAAAACATTTCTATCAATTTTATGCGCCGACATATATGTTGAAGAGCCGCCTATGTGTTATATAACCAGTTGTTTACAGTTGGGTAACGCTGACAACGGCAACGTGGGTATTTCCAACACCAGAAGGTGATAAGTAGTGCCTATACTTGTTCCTTATGATGGAGAACACACGCACGAGGTCCTTGACAGTTCTTGAACAAGGTCATCATCACCGTGGTCTGTGAGCACCAGCACCTCGTCATGACTTGTTACTGGATCCCGTCGTAATCGCGGTGACGAGGGGTCCATATGTAGTGAAGTATGAAGTATAGTACAGCTGTTGGAAGTCATGGATGCCTCGGTCATGTCGTCGACAAATTGTCTGTCGATTGAGCTGGCGACATCTCGGAACCTTAAGTCAACCTTCGCGTTGGTGAGATATAGGTCGTCGAGGCTGGCAGGCCTCGATAGTGCTACGTAGACCAACATCAGTGGATGGCACTTGTGCTCGTAGACTACATGGGCGTGTGTGGTCTACGTAGCGTAGTCTACAAAGCAGCTGTCAGTCAATCTGACATCATTCTCGGTCAGCATGTGGTGAGCAGCGCCAAGCCTCGTAAAAGAGAACACTGCGTCGCTGTGGCGGACTAAGTGCACTTTACGGTGCGGTGATATGAATATCATACGTAACATGAAAGTAAACATTAGACAGCAGTCTGTCTGGTTGGGTAAGCAAACTGAGAAAACTATATTTAATCTCCAACCAAAGTTACGGAAACACGAACGAACCCGACGTATCGGAACGGGCTTGGTTCCTTCCTCAGGGGGACTGCGGCGACTTTGCAGCGGCGTCTTGCAGGCACTCTCGCGGTGGTCAATGACCCCACGCATTACCGCGGAGCGAAGCCCATGCGCATACACCGGGGCGAGGGTTCCGAGGGAACGATTGATGTTTTGAGTGGTTCGCTCAATGTGCCACGACTCCAGTAGCAATCTCCTCCTCCACTTGGTTTCACTTTCAAGGATGGCCGTTCCGTTGAAGTCTATGTTGCGGTCAAACGTCTCGGTGTGTTTGCCGATGGCGCGGCGCTCTTTGTTGAATTTCCGGACGTCATTGACGTGTCGTCTAATTCGTTCCGGAAGGTTTTTTGTCTCACCGATGTAGGATGAGGGGCACTTGGCGCACGGTATTTTGTATACGACGCCGGGCGCCCTGTCCTTTGCTGATATGTCTTTCGGGCAGGGAAGGCAGCGGCCTCCAGAGTGCATGAAGACACGTGCGGGATGTCCACACCTTCTTTTCTGAAAATCCAGGCCAACACCTCATTGGCTCCCTGGACGTATGGGACCAATAAGCAACCGAAGATAGCAACCATCTATTTATCGCGATTGATAAAATGCGTTGATTCCGTCACGTACAGTTTGTGGTTGCAGTATTTGTTTCAAGGCGGTGGCCTTGCTGAAGACGGGCAGGCCGCCGTCGTCATTGTCGTTATCGCGATGAGAGAGATCCATTTGCACTGGTAGTCTCGCTTAGGAACAATACAAATACTTTCCTCGTGAATGTATGTGGAGAACGAAATCTTTATGAACGCACCCACGTCTTCATTTCTTCATTTTCAATTAATACTAATGAACGCATGAACAATCGTTCATGCTCTCTTAGATGCTTCGATGCATGCCTGCTGCAATACATCGGCGCCATCGTTGTTCAAGAGGGCAGGGAAACGTGATATTGACAACACAAGTAAAAGCTGCAAAACACAACGGAAATTCTTGACGAGATAAGTTTTCTCACCATGTAAGCAATTTTGAAAATACAAAGTGGCTATTACGTTTTCATTTCTGGTGCGGAATCTGGAAAAATTTGCTTTCGAGGACTGCTTGCAGCAGCTTAGTGAAAAATTGTGGCCTTAGGCAGTGCAGATTTGCTGTGTGACCACACAAGTTATCACCGGGTATAGAAGAAATGTGAAACTGTGTAGTGCGTTTTCACACAACGCACAACACAAGACAAGGACAAAATGACAACCGACGAAAATGTCTGCTCTCTTCATGGTTTTTGACTATTTCCTTCTCTTGTTTGTGCGCAAGAGGCTAAAATAGAATATGGCCATTTTACCAAGCTTAGGTTATTTCGTTTGAACTACCGCCTCGCTACGTTGAAAAATAAATAAGGTAACTTTGTTGGACGTTTTACTCACATTTACGAAAATTATAGCCAGCTTAGAGAACTGCGTGCTTAGCTCCGGCAGAGCACTAAGTTGTCCCAGCGCTGCAAGAAAGAAGGGCAGCGGAACAGGAGAGTCAACGACCAAAAGCTGGTAAGTGTGGCAGTAAGTAATTTCAGCAGTAAGTGTGGCGCAAGTTTCTTCAATAGCTTCTTTCTCAAAATTTGCATTTAATTGGAAAGTCCGTTTGATTATGACAAATAACGAGGGTATTTTCCACATGCAACAGGAAACCTTATTTGAAATTCTCGATTGTTGAGAGCAGACGCCACTACAAGGCCGTAACTGCCCCGACAAACGCTGCCCGCTCGCGCACGCGGCTCTTACTGAATCTGGGCAGTTGGCCAACAGAAACGGCAGGTGTTGTTTAGCTGAAGAAAAGAAAAGGCCGTGCTGCACACCCGCATGCATTTGTAGTTTCTGAGAGCTTCAGCTTGAGAGCTCTGAGAGCTTCAGCTTGCCATAGG
This sequence comes from Rhipicephalus sanguineus, assembly GCF_013339695.2. Classification (NCBI taxonomy): domain Eukaryota; kingdom Metazoa; phylum Arthropoda; class Arachnida; order Ixodida; family Ixodidae; genus Rhipicephalus; species Rhipicephalus sanguineus. The sequence goes on from NC_051184.2 coordinate 104,566,882, forward strand.
CGCCAACGCCACTGTCTAGGGCCCAAATATTACGACCTTATTTGGGGTTATTCGAAATTGAAGGCGAGAGGGAAGGCTTGAGATGAGCTTTTCCCTTATAAGATAAATGGAGGGAAGTGAAGCTTGGTGCATAGAATTAGTGCAGAATGTAGAGCAAAAGCTCCCCATAGGACCCATGCATTACAATTTCCGACCACAATGGCGCCGCCATGGCCGCCGTTATACAGCCGTAAGCACTGCCAGTCCCTGAGACGAGCGCAAATCTTGAAGGTGGTATTCTGTTTTCATCGTATTTATTGGAAGTGAGCTCACGTGAAGTTGCAAAAATTGAATGACACTTCGTAAATTCCAAAGTAGGTTCGGTGAAAGCCTGTGGCCATTCGACTGACTATGTCATGGTATCGGGGGAATCGACATTCTTGCGGCGTTTCTCCGAACCACTTGCCGTGGAATCACCACCGGGCCGCTTGGAAGCCATCCGACAAACTCAACTGCTCCAACGAGACGTCTGATGAAGGAGCATTGCCGCGCGCGCCGCTGTGCCGTAACGTGATTGCTGAGAGAGTGTGAGGGTGCACGGCCGGACGCCACCGACGGACGCCGCCGCCGCGTTGCACAACAGTTGCAAAACGTGTTTTGGAAGGAGCAACACGCAACTGTGTCTATGCGCCGCGGTGCCATCACGTGATTGCTGAGAGGTTGTGATGGGGAGGGGCCAGAGCTGACACCGTTCGAGGGCACGGACGGGCGGACGACGGACGCCGTGAGTATGACATATTAAAGGCTTTCGCTTTAATACATGCGAGCAGAAATCGCAGACGACACACTGTGACTCACAACTCCGTCAGAAGACGTGCAATCTGGCACGATCTCAAGCTCAAGTATATATGGCGGTGCATGGAGCCGTCAACCCCATTTCCTTTTCCATTGCTTTATAGACAGTACCATGTTTGACGTCTGCATACCAGGTCAGGGGATATGGACTGAACATTGCCGTTGTGAGTGCTTCATGCCGCTTGAGTTACGTCGGCGAAAAGGTGGTGGAGATACAAAGTTTCAAAAAATATTTCTCAAGTTAAAAAATAATACCCTTTTGTAACTTTGCCTATATTTAGATAATACATAGAGCTTTCTAATGAAGTATCGTCCATATTCTTGTCCGAGCACCAAAACAAGCTTTTTGATGCTGAGTACAGAGCTTTTCTCGAAAAAAGTGAAATACTCAATTTTTTTCAGATGATCTGCTACACCTTCAGCGACTAAATTATTATTCTTTTGTAGTATGTCGAACAGGCCACCAGTACATAATTCATTTCTACCCTTTGAGTTTGCATTGTTCCTGGAACAAAAATCAAACTTTGCAACTTTATTCAATTTTGCTCGTGCGAAAAGCCCTCGAAGAATCGATATACATAAATAGGTCATTATTTTACAGTTACATCACTTCATTAGCTTGCCGGAAATACCATTTTATCGAGTGCATCCCATAAACGTCCACTGAAAAAAATTGTTGTTGGGGGCGCTTTAGCTCAGTCGGCGCAAAACTACACACTCTCACAAATAGGCGGGAAAATTTTTGACAACAGAAATAAACGAGAAGAACGAGTTTCGAACTTCAAGGAAAACGTGGAAATTTTTTCAGCTATATTTGTGATGGTCGGAAAAACGCTGGATGATTTCGCATGGAATGAACCATATATATATATATATATATATATATATATATATATATATATATATATATATATATATATATATATATATCGGTAGTTGGTCTCTAGGCTACTTTTCACCGTTGCTCCGCTTTCTTTGAAATATTTTTCTGTTCCTATTTCTTTTTATCTACTGATCTCTCCCTCCCCTTGTATCCCTCTCTGCACTCGTTTTCTCATCCTCCTTTTCCTCCTCCTGACCCTCACATCTAACCTCATCACCCTCCCAATTCTCTTTCCCGCAACCTTGCTCTACTATACTATACGAGGCTATGCCCTCTTCTGCCAGTGTACCTGGATAGTCGAGTGGTTCGGACGCTCGCATTCAGATCGTGGTTACGCGAGTTCGAATCTCGCCTTGGGAAATATGTTTTTTCGCCTATAAATTCTCTCTCGTTATTTCTTTCTTTTTCTCTCTTTCTTTCTACATCTGTGTAGTCGCTCTCTCGCCCATCAAGTTACTGCATCCCCCGCCGGACCAATCGGCGTACTTCTTCTGGTGGCGAGGCAGAAGAGGAAGAAGATGGCGGGTGCCGATTCATGACGTTGATCGTTTTCCATCTACTACACTCAGCCAACCTCGACCTTAACAGCTCTTCTTGAAAGGAATATACCAACATTACCAAGCTTGCGTTATTCTCTTTAAATAAGTACGATGCAGTCTTTCACGGGTCTGCGGTAAGCCGTCTTCCTTAGCTCGGAAATAAATAGTACCTTTGTCATTAAGCGATCTTCTTTTTCTTTTCAATATTTTAGGAAAGGGGTCGATTTAGAGCACTACGTCCTCTATTATTTGAGTGCAGTAAGCTGTCGCGCTTATCGCTGTATTTTTAACCGATTAATGTCTGTGCAAGAACTAGCGGTTCGATTTTATCGAGATTTTGCATATTCAATTACCTGCAGTAAGCAATGACATCTGCATATCTCCATCAAGTTGCATTGATTTTTTCAGAATATGTGGTACCGTACTTTACAAAGTACACTAAGCGCTTGCAATGAACAAGCTGGTTTGGGGCAAGAATAGAGACCACCCATGTTCTTTGCCAAAATAATACCAATGTTATCTTGGCTCATATATCTTATTGTAGGACCAACTATTTATGGAAAGCGTAATGTCACACCGTTAGCAACACCATTTCGAACTTTCGTAACAGTCGTCTACTGTTTTTCAAGCTTCTTGCAAAAATGTCCATACGGATGGAGGCAATTGCAAGCGCAGTGGACGCTGCAGACTTGATACTTCCGTTTGGTACAAGGCGTAGGCACTGTCCTACTCTTATGTGCGTGAATGACAGTAGCCAGTGCATAGAGGGTCTGTAAAAACCTGCTGTGGGTTATCAGAAGCTATTTACCCGAATGTTCAAGATCGCTGCAGTTCATCTGGGTAAATATGAGCCGTCACCACTTTTATAACGAATGAAAATTCTGTACTTATTCGCAGTTTGAGCATGCAGGTCAACCACGCTGATGCCATTGTTGCAGCTGCTGAAGAGGTTTGACGGTGGCTTTACGTTTTAGGGGCGAAGCACCTTAGGTTGTCGGCGTGTCGGCGGGCATCGTCGTCTGCTGTCGGGCGTGCATCGTCGTGTCCTGTCCATCGTCGTGTCCGGTCGCCATGGGGAGAGGGAGAGCGTACAACGCGCGTTGACTATGCCAACGCTCATTCTGTGATGAACGCTGAACTACCAGCTCGCAAGGAACGGGAACGCGCCCTAGCCCACAAGAGACATTGCCGATGCAGGCAGCGTCTGCTAGCAAGTTTCTTGCGCTGCACAACCATCCACCGACCACCCCGTTTATATAGGGACTGGATGTTGACCTGCAATATAGTGCCAGTAGGAGATTTCTCTTGTGCGTAGTTGCAAAATAAAGATTCGCAGCGTGCACGTAACTAAAGGCGGACTGCAGGCTGTGTTTCTGTTGCTCTTTGCCCATAAGCAGTGATTTCGGTGTTGGAAACCCCGGCGCACACCGCATGCTTCGCCCCTCCACAGGTTTAACGTTAGTGGAGGTGAAACACCCTTCCCTACATGCTTCGCCCCCTCCCCATATTTTACATGCGAAGCATCTTATAGCGGATTTCAAACCGGTGGTGGTGGTGTGCGGCGTGACCACCCTTACTGCGCATGCGCATACCCTCTCCACACACCTCCTCTCCACTGCACCTCTCCACTTCCCCCTCTGCCTTTCCCTCCTCCCCCTCTCCTCTCCTCCTCTCCCACCCCCTCCTCTCCCCTCCCCTCTCCACTCTCTTCCTCTGAAACGCGGGCTAGACATGCCGAAATTCTCTCCAGCGCAACGCCGCGATGAGCGCCAGCGCATGCACGTCCCGTCTTCCTCTCTCTCCTCTGCTACGCTGCCCCCCTCTCGCGCGCCTGTTGACCGCGTTCCCTGCTCACCCTGTGAGACTTAACGGCGAGGCTATAGGGAAGACAAGACGCGCGTAACGTTCCTCTTCGCGTTCCACGACGCGAGGTCGGTAGCATGCCCAACGAACGCGATCGTGCAAGTGCTCCGACTTCGCATCGCCTCATGGTCCCCTTTAGCGGGAAATGGTGTATTTTTCTTTTCTGTCGATGCCACCTGCTTACAGAGCATACCGGCTAGAATGTGTCGGTAGTTCATCGGCATAGGAACTATTCTATTTTCTTTGCCATTTACGAATGGAATCTCGCTTCCTGCATCAAAACAGAATCAGTGTTGCACACGTCTCTTTCTTTCCACCTTATTTATAGTTCGCGGAAGGCATCCATTCGTACCGTCGTCATCCCCCTACTCCTTGTCAGTCGCCATGTTAGAGTCAGGAGTGACATGATAACATCAACGGGCTCTCGTAAACGCACCGTCCATTGACAAGAGGGCGATGCGTTGCTCGCACTGCTACGCACTGCCCCGTGCCACGTTCGCTGACATTAGCCGCTAGGGGAACGTAGAAACAGACGAGCGCACGCGTCCACCGTGTAGCCCGGCCACAATCCGCCCACTCAGCCAAGGAGGGAGACGCGCGCATCGCGTTCCATTTTGACCAACCCCATCTCATTTTGTAGCATTGGCTACACTGGCCGAGCTCCTGCAGTTTTACGTGATCATCCGAGAGCCGTGCTGCGCATGCGCGACGAGAAGTGACGCCACACGGCGCATAGCTATCGTACCGGAGCCGCCGCGCGCGCCTCGCCGATCTGCGCATTCCAGAGAAGTGACGCCACAGCCGGCGCTCTGCAGGGCGTTGGGATCGGGCACGAGACGCTGCCATACACTCTTAATCCGGTTACACATAGGTTCCAGGTAAAACTAACGTTCCACATATTTTTACTGGAACAAACGTCATTTTTATGTGGATCCGGCTTTTTCACGAATAATATGGGTATCAGTAATCGCAGTCTCTTCATATTTTTCTCTATTTTTTTTTCATTTAGGTGGAACATAGCAACGTTATGTGGATCAACGACTTGTTCCACTTACTCTGTTACCGTAACTTTTTTCCCGTTCCACTTAAGCCTTGTGAGCGAGATACTTGTTTTTTTTCTTCTGTTACACTTAAAAGCATGCAATGCAGTGAAGCATGCGGCGAAGAAGCTAAGTGACGACATATGTTCTCCTCGCATTCAGGCAATCGCAGTGGGCAGTCACAACGAATAAAAAGGAAGCTTAAGCACTACGAACTTGACGAGAATATAGTCTTGCTAACTTTTTTGGCTTCATTGAAACGCCGACGTGAGGTTTCGAAAGCTCAAAAAGTCAACGAGAGTTAATTTTACTTAGTGGGACAATTAGGTCTGCTTGGAAAGGGGGAAGGAGTATTGGGCTCATGGTTTCTTTCGCAAACGCAAAGACACGCAACAGAGAAGAGCGAGACAAAAGTGGTGAAGACTAAAACTGAAATTTACTCACACAATTAAAGTATAAATGCGAGAGAAAATATGAATAGATGAGGAAGATAGTGGAGAGAAAGAAAGTTAACTAAGATGAAGTGTCGTCTAGAAAAAAAAATTAACAATCTAATAGAGATATAGACGGTGAACTAAGCGTCTATATCCCCACTTCTATGTCATCAGGACGATACGAAACTGAAGTACGCTGAAATTCGGCAGCGCAGCCACATTTTCAAGAATGAGCAGACATGCAACTCCGGAGCAGACTCCTACGCATTGTAGTGCTATCGCAGGCGCACATTTATAAAGCGCCCATTCTGTCCATTGTATACCTTCTTGCAGGCCGAAGGAAGGCAGTACAGAACATTACATCAACATTTCGTCTAGAAATAGGCACGATTTGCACCACAACTTCTTTTTCAAAGCACCAGTTTTTGCTATTGTTTATTTATCAATTTTCGCATCGTATTGAGCGGCATGCTTTTGCACGAAGCCGAGAGGGTTACTGTCGATCACGCAAACATTAGTGCATCAGAGAACAATATCTTCTCTGAACATTCTAATTACTTCCCAATCATATCAATTATAATGTTAGTGGCATGATACGTACCTGCGATCTGCCAGGAGGATGCGATTGGAATAACTGCCAATGAAAGAACTGACAAATTTATTCCGCAATAATCAGACAATGACAATTCGGTCATTGTTAATTTTGAAGTATGAAGAGACCATATGTAGTGCCAAAGTCACATAAGGACCAAGCTCGATGGCTCTTTTTTTAGCAGTCGGAGACACTCTAGTTTTACGTCGTATGCCACAAAGCGTGGCTGAAAACAAACGCATGCGAAATCGCCTTCCGTCTCGTCCATGTTTATTGAACAAAGATTGTATAGCGTAAGCGAAGTGTGGGATGCCAGCAGGCGAGAGAAAACAGGGTTGTGCGTTCGCCATATATCACATGAATGAGCGATTTGCAATAATCATTATCTGATCACCAGCGCGGGGTAATCAGTCTTCATGGTTCTCGAGAACGAAAGCGATGACGCGGCGACATAGTTTGTTTATACTTACACCTCCTGGTAAAGAATGATCTAATCGCATGCCGGTGAGCTATAAATGGCGTAGAATTTCAATATTCCAAGTCACGATGTTCACAATGATTACGGATTGCTGAAGCGGAAATAGCATTTGTCACTAGAACATGCAGCGCGATGTTTGTTTTCTGCAGTGAATAGCACGCTATAAAAAGAAGACCATTTACACGCCGCCTGCACAAAACCAAACTGACCGACAATTATTATAAAATATACGACGTGGCAGAGTTTAGAATAACTACAGGATATCCGGAGTATGGCATAAGCAATGGAAGAAACTAATACTGTTAAAACCGGATTCATCCGCTGAAGTTGAATCCATCGCTATCGAACGTAGCGCCACAACTCTGGAAGCGACGAAATCGGACGCCAACGCGCCAACCATGGAGGAAGGAATACTAAGGAGAGGCCCTGACGTCACATTCGTGAAGCCTCCACATCGCAAACACCCGCATCGCCTCCTAGCGAAGGCGCAGCGAAACATTTCGCGACTTCCGCCGCGACGTTCGCAAGCGCATGCGCGCATCGCGAAACTTTGCAGTCTTACTCGTTGTGTCAACTCGGAACACACGTGAAATTTTGTTTTTGTCGTCTGACGCACCGTACATACCATGCGCTGAAGGCATCGTACGTTTTAGAGGCTGTGTCGTTCAAGCGAAATGGCAATAAACTTTTGTTGTTGTTATCGGACTGTGCGGTGACTCGGACTGTGCGGCGACTGTACGGAGTGCGGTGTGCGCTCGTTGCGTGCGCACTGGAATTACAAACTTTACGTGCACGATCGCGTATACAATACAGCGGTGTCTTCTTTTCGACGTGACGTTACGTCAACTATAGGTTGGCGTTGCGCCGAATAGCTACTGCGCTCACTCCATATACACGAGCAAATAACCGCTAATCGGGCAATAGATCTGGAAATCGGGCTACGAGAAAGGAAAAGAAAGGCCTAACGCCCAGCAGAACGCGTAAGTCACTGCGAGGTGAGTTCGAATACGATGAGGCAAAGGCTGAATGTTTTTGATTACGGCACGTACCGGTACTTTCTGTACTGTTGCACAAAAGCGCTCCGCGAAGAATTTCAGCACGCAGCGCTCGGGCCTGCCACGCACGAACAGCCTGGTAAACGTCTGCTTGCAACATTTTACTGCGTGCGAACCGCACAATACGCGCTAAGTTTACGCCGGGACTACAAATCCGAGCAGAAGCGAACCACCGCGGAGAGCACGCCGCGGGGCGTCTGCTGTTTTGTTTGCCCCATACCGGTTTGTTTGCCCCATAAATCTGACGTCACTTCCGCCACACTTTTCGCAATGCATTGGGATACGATAGGGCCCCTCCTTAGTTTTTCCTTCCTCCATGGCGCCAACCCGCCAACTGCGAAGCTCTTGTTCGGCTGCGTGCTTCAACGCAACTCGGCTGTTAAGTTTGTAAAATCTGGCTTGTTTTCCTCGCCTCGAGAAATTCCGTTTGCACTGGAGGCCTGGCTTTAGCATCCGTCACGGACTTTATCGAGAGGTAAGTGCTTTTACTTGTTACTATCGTAACATATGTCAGTTTTGATGCCAGCAAACGGCGCTCACGTTTTCGCGCCATTGTCACACGCACAAAATCTGCTAACTGTATTTCTGTGTGTTTGTTTGCGCAGCAAGTGAAGTTTCGACGAAACATTGTGTTACCGCCGCAGCTTCTATTCAGTTGTGATCTGTAATGACGGCAGTCTGCACACATGCGCTGCGTTTGCTCGCTCAAGCACAGGGCTGTAGCGCTGAGCTTGGCGTCACAAGATGGGTCCTGACGTGCTTGCGCTCGCCTTTCCGAGCGCAAATTGGTGCACGTAGCACAAACTTAGTCGCGCCTGCGGCGCTCGTGTTGTCAGTTTTACCGGATTATTCCTTGCTCGCGCATTGTGGCAGTGAACCTTGAAACGCACTTTTTAATGGTCGTCTTTGTGCAAGAACGTGTACTTGTCGGCCACATATTTTTACTGGAACAAACCTAATGTTTATGTGGATCCGGCTTTTCGGCGAATAATATGAGTGTCAGGAATCGCAGTCTCTTCACTTTTTCTTTATTTTTCCTTCATTTAAGTGGAACATGGCAAAGTTATGGGGATCAACGACTTGTTCCGCCTACTCTGTTACCGTTAGTTTTCTCCCATTGGCCGCGGCGCCTGCATTTTCGATGGAGGCGAAAATGCTTGAGGCCCGTGTACTTAGACTCATCATCTCGGAGGCTTTGCTTCCGGCAATACCGGTTGTCCCGGCCCCTACTAAACCCCTACCAAAACGGCAGAGGTCAGCACAGGAAAATGAAAGAGGCGGATTGACATTCCCCCTGTACACGTCACTTTTATCAGCGCAGCTGTTTAAGCTAGGTGGAACTCCATAAGCCGTCCACAAAAAGCTCGATGGGCCGATCCTGGGGATTGTGCAGGAAGGGTCCAAAGGGTCCAGAATATGTGTGGTTTGTAGACAGGGGGCTGCTATGGAGTGACAAATAATTACACCATGCACATCCATTTTAATATGGAAGTGATGGCCATTGTGGAAACTGTCATCAGCGAGTTGCTCTATTGCCACTTTAGCCTTGTCATGAGTAAGTCTTAGAAGACCAAAACTTCTGCCGAGTTTAGTAACATTTCGCACTCGCTAAGCAAGTGTTTAATATTTATGTTTCTTGCTGGGGCGTCTGCGTCTTGTTTACGAGTGTGGTTTACAAGAGCTTGAATAATTTGACAGGTGGAGACATACATGAATCATGGCGTGTTCGAGGGTGCCACAGGACATCACCGGCGATCTGAGAGGGCACTGCAAGGAGTGCGAATGCAGTGGTTTTCAGCGCCTTGTTGATCTGGCCATGACAAGGTACCTATTGGCTGGTGCATTCTCTGTGGACACTCGCCTGCCTCATATGGACCTCTCGTCAGCCTCTATGAGGGTGCCCAAGACGGTAAGTACTATTCATTTGTACAAACCCCCCAAATTTGAACTGCCTTGTTTTAGGTTGGCAGCACACTGTCATGCCCGTTCAGATGTAATAGGGCTGACATATGGAGGTTTTGTATCTTCACTCCATGCACACACTCTTACGTTCAGCCCCTTCAGCAACATTGCACTGGTGATAGCTGAAGCTTATGTTAGCAGCATTCTGAGAACCTGAAAAAGGGACAGGTTTTCACTGGGCTGCTGCTCTTTTTTTCTTTCGTGTTTGGTTACTGGCAAGCCAGAAGAAATTCTTTTGTGCCCTTTCAAATGTAAGGTGCGTTTACATTCTTCTAGATGGAGCTTTTGCTCTCGGTGTAACAGCAGTGCGAGTACGTGCTGTGTTCTAAGTGGGATATTCGAGTTCGTCATATTGTCTCTATCCAGTAATGTACAATGCAGGGAAAATAAAAATGTTGATCTGCCGTGGTAAGTGAAGCAAGTAAAGTTTCAACGGTTCAAGTTATTCCAGTCTTAAATATTTCCATAATTTACTTTGTACTACCAAGGGGTTTCTTACCGTAATAGCTTTGCAAACTGTGGTGGCCTATGCAGTTAAATAGCTTGTTAGGGAAGTTGGTTCATCTTTTGAAAGTAAACAGTGCAGACAAGGGACAGTGAAAGAAATTACATTTATCCACCATTTTTCTGAAATGATTCTAAATTACGAGTCCGCACTTGTCTTATTTTGCTCTCCCTTATCACCTGTGCTGTTTACGTACTTCGAAGTATACCTTTGTACCTAATTTCATGACACTTTTGCTTTGATAACTGATAGACTTGGCCAAAGCTTTGTGGAGCAAACAAACCTCTCAGAGAACAGCTTGAATACTTAGATGATTTTTTCTGTTGACATTGATGAAGATTGGAGTATGAGACTGCCCTTTAAAGATGAATTCATCACAGGGCAATTCTGCACAAAACTGGCTGTTAAAACGGGTGAAATTATTTTGACACCAAGTTTAGCTGCTGTTTGCATTCAAAAGCAAGTGCGAAAGCTTTGTCAGGAGTGTAGCATGTCGTGATAAATGTCCAGGCTACTACTATCGCACTGCCGAAAAAAAATCTTCCAACGATATTTTTTTGTCAAGTTCCAGTCCTGTCAGGGTATGTTAAAAATGCTGTTACTTAATTTATTCTTAAAGTGCACTTCAGCTTTTTTATTACCTGCAAAGGGTGAATGAGGCACCAGGCGTAATAGGGCACCCGTCAGAAATGCATGCACCAATACACTGCAATCTTTTTAAACCACCATCAAATTGGAAAAACAGATGGTTGCTCTTTGCTGCATTATTTAGTTGTCAATTATTTGGTAATTAAAACAAATCGCTTGAACGGTTTTCTGAATTTCGACGAATGAGGAAATTTACCTTGAAATACATCCATGGAAATTACAGTTCGCGTGAGTGTTAATACATATGCAATTGTAGAACATATGGAGGAGGTATTTCATCTGTATTCACTGTGCACCATATGTGTACGGCATGCACCTGAGAAACATTGATTGCCCATAGCAAATATTAAGCAGAGTTTTTTCTGGGCTTGATAAAAACCGTCATTTGGAGCCTAAATTTTTTAGTTGATTTAGGACACACACTGTACATTGAAAAAAAAATGTCCTGACCTCACTGATTTGCATTTTCGTGCTTCTACAGGATATCTGGAGGAAGCTGAATCTTGCAGTGCACCACAACAGTCTTTTGCTAGGCAAATATGTGGCCAGTGGTCAACAGACACCACCACTTACCTAGAAAGAGGGCCTGCGCAATCTGTCGAAGATTATTCTTTGACAGTGCACCAGACAATGAAGTTCGGCACCCAGGAAGTGCTTCCGCCCCTGTACTGGCGCAAGGGGCCGAAGAAAGTTTTCGTTCAAGCACCTCGACCCAGCTACATCATAAGTGTGAACACTGCGACTTCTCATCATATTATTTTAGTCGTTTCCTTCTCACATGAAACTTGCTCATCGTTCTGTTAAAAAGTACACCTGTGCCCTTTGTAAGGTCATTTTTGCAGCTGTTACCCGTTATAAACAGCATTTTGATGAATTTCACATCTTGATCGTGGCCAGTGAAGAGCCGCATTTGATGAGTAGCGACACTGAAATGGTCCACCAGGACATGAGCATTGAAACTGAGGTGTCATAATTTGAGCCGTGTGTGCTCAATGATGAGGCAAGGCTCTCCGATCTGTTCAGGCTTTTGGAGGGTGAGCACATACGTGCAAAAAAGCTATCAGTGCTGTTGTCAAAAACATTTCAGAATTGTTCCACGCCAAAGGCCTACAGCTAGACGCATCAGGTTTGTTTGACAAGGCGGGAAAACGTCAGTATGAACGTAATAACATATATCTTAGACCTTCCAAAAAAGCACTTCCCAATGGTTCCCATGGTTATTATGTATCACTAAGGGCACTTATAAACCTTGTACCAACATCCAGAAACAAGTAGCCATCTTCAGGAAAAGTTTGTCATCTCTGAAGATGGTTTCCTCAGGGACCTGTGTGATGGTTTGAGGTTCAGGCGCCATGCTATGCTGAATAATCAGGACAGTGGCCTTGGCGTTCTTCTATACTGCGAGGATGTAGAAATTGCCAACCCTTTGGGCATGAAACGAGGCATGTGTGGAAAGCTCACACTCTTTTATGAAATATTTGCCAACTTTCCTCCCGCAAGCAGGTCTCAGCTGAACTGGTATTAATTTAGATTTTATTCACACAGTGAATGAACTGTCAGACAAAGGAATCTCATTCAAAGTTCGGGAAAGAGAAATCAAGACCTATGGATGTCTCCTTGCATTTCTCTGTGATAGTTTAGCAGCACATAATACTGCTGGCTTCAAGGAATCATTTTCGCCAACTGTTCATTATGCGTGCCGCCGCTGCAATGCACTCACGAGTGATTTCCCTAAGATTTGTTTACACTCTGACTTCCGTTTGAGAAGTGACAGTGAAATTCAAGATAAAGTTAAATTGTTGAAGAAACCAAAGAACTTGGCTGAGCAGAAGGAAATATCGGCAGCTTCAGGCATCAAGGAACCCTCAGTGCTTCACCTCGTAACAGGGTTCTCATTGACTGAGGATGCACTCTTTAACCCTATGCATATATTTTAAGAAGGTGTGCTACCTAAAGAACTTTTCTTGTTTCTCCGTCACCAAGTACACATCCGTCGGGTATTTAGTAGAAAACAACTGAATGAAGCATTCAGGAAGTTCAATTTTCATTCATCTATAAATTCAGGAGAGCGCCCGCGTTTGTTCGATGCTTCGCTGTCGTTGGTGTCTTCAGCAAGTGCATTGGGAGTTTTCGTTCTACACCTCACACTTTTTCTGAATAGCGTTGTTCCTTTCAACCTGCTGGATAAATTCTACCATTGTCTGATAATGGCTGTCCAGATAACACAGCTTGTACTTTCTCCAATTTTGAGTGTCGAGGCCGTAGGTTTTTTTTTCCTTTGCAACCTAATGGTTGTTCGGTGTTATGATGAATGTTTAAACTGTTTTATTTTAAAGGAAACGAGCCAATAAAGCGTAGTAACAGAAGAAAAATTTTTGCTGGCTTGCCCTCTGTACACTTACAAATGCGACCGTGGTTTCTACCGCCTGTGTAAATATTATAGACAACTTCCATAAGTGTGTACTGTATTTGCTATTTGAATGTTGTATTTCTGCTTTTAATGCACAGGGAGAACTTTTTTTTTAAGATATGAAGGTCAAATGAATGATCTTGTATAATGGTATCACTCAGCAGTCTTTTCATTGACTACACATTGTATCACTGGCATGTAGCCTTCAGTCTTATTCCTTAGTCGTTTTTAGCTGTGAAGTATGTCTGTTGATTGTTCAGTAATTTGCTTTGATGCTCTTGTTCTTGCATTACTGCGGTTTTGATACAATTGTGTAAAATGGCTTTCATATAATAAAGTATCAAGTACAGCATCTGTGTAATCTCTACAGTGGTTTCCTACTACTGAATAAGTGTATTTTCATTTTGAAACAGCATGACTTAGTTTTAAGCACCATTTTCCCGCAAGACTTATATCAGAATTTTTTAGAGTCGCTTCCTGCAATTTAACACCGCTGGCGGCCTGGCTAGCAGAAACAGTGTTCCTGATAATATTATATGGTGTATTGTTCCTGTAATATAGTAGCCTATTTATACACAACAGCGTTCCGTAAATATATATGTGGAACATGGTTTTGCATATCTCATTCTGCACATAAGAGGAACATTGTTCCAGGTATTAATGTGGGGAACATGGTATCTCTTACATCATTTTAAAGTTAAGAGCAACAATGTTCTACATAAATAAAATTTTGTCCAGTTCATGTGTTACTCCTATATAAGGGGAACTTTTTTGCAAAAAAGTTGCCCTTACTAAGTGGAACCTATGTGTAACCAGATTAAAAGTGTAGAGACGCCGGCGTTTCTATGGCGCCAACGCCGGTGTTGCGCGAGGCGTTTGGGCCACAGAGACGGCAGCCTGTTACTGCAAGGACCACCGAGCCGTCTATGGGGCAATAGACAAGTGGTGTTGAGCTAAAAATAAATATACATGTGTCACATAATGGGTACACCATCTGTGTGTCATGGAAGCTACATGAAGCATTATAATCAAGCGAATTCTAGACAACCAGGAGAGCCACGAATAATCAGCTGAATTTTAGCTCACGCTACGTATATCCTGGCATAGCCAAGCTAAGCCACTACACTTTTTTGCTTTCTATATCCGCAAAGCTTTGCCTTCTGGCGCTGCAGTCGCACTGAAAAACTTGACTGCACGGTGCTTATATTGACAGCGACATCTTCCGCATCCTCTAGATAACCAACAAAACGGCATTCTTCCGATGAAACGACCTCATTTAATATGCGAGGCAAACTACAACAAAAAGACCGTGTTAGCTCCTACAAAGGCCCTGTGTACTACGTAAAGTACACCAACATTTGATTACTGCTCAAAGCGAAACGTAGTACTCACCACGCACGTTCAACGGGCGCTCATTTTTCGAAAGTTTCACTGCTCGTATAGAACGGAAAACACAGACCCCAGTCAATATGTCAGATTAGGATTAGAGTTACTGTATATGCTACCTTTAGGTAGCAGAGTTGCGCATTAGTCCGCCATCTTCCAGTTTTTTTTTTCGCAGTGAAGCCACCTCTCATTTGCGCAGAAGCTGCGTTGGAAGCCGCTCTCTTGTGAAGCTTAGTTAACGATACGTTGCCCTGTGTTACTATATTTAAACAAACAATTACGCAAACAAAAAGTTCTAATTGTGTGTGCTCTGAGCGTGACATTTGTTTTATTTGGCGTTTCGTGCCGAAAGGAGATGCATTGAAAGTGATGCACCTCTGACTATACAAAGACGCTTCCGCAAAGAAGAACGCGCGAGCCACGTTGCTGCGCGACAGCTGGAATAAAATGCTGCAGACTTAAAAGTGTGCTGTCGTAGGCGCTAAATAAACGCAAGCAGGTCACGCAAGGGCGCATACGTTACTTTACGAGTCTTGAAAAAACCCGTAAAATATAGAACAAGATAGCATGCACAAAGCACAAATGAAAGTGCCGTAGTTCTGACGTTACCTAACCTCGCATATTGTAGCATTTCTCGACGCCGACTTGAAGCGTCCCATTTGCAAAAGCCATTGCAGTCACCGCCGCGAACTCCTGATAGCGCGCACGGTGAGAAGAAAAAAGCTGTTTCACTCTCACTTCGATTCCTGCAGTGGGGTGCACTGCACCCTGTCATGTTGGAAAAACAAGTGACAGGCACCTAACATGAAGACAAGCGACTCACAGCGAATATTAACCCGTCCATGGATAAGCTGCCGCGCGACACACAGCACACAAATATATGCGACGTGCTGATAGCGATGGTCCTGCAACCGTCGAGGCCAAAAGGAGGAATGGCGCTGCACCAGCTGAAGCAGTTGGGCTTCTCTGCAGCAATTCGGAGTTCCATGTGACCGCGCTTGGCGAATGCCAGCGGAGCGGCACGTGAAAAACAGCCATATGCAGTAACTTTAATTAGGAGCATCTTTCTGCAACCTCTGGCGGTAACAATGGTACTGATCAAAATCAGAACATTCGATTGTGAATTTTCAATTTCCGAAAAATGAAGTGTACTTTGAAAAGTATGCTGAGCGCTAATAGGTGAAGATGGGGAGTGGGCGGAATGTCAATGGAGCCGAATGATCTGAGCGATCAACGGCTGGTCTTCCGTTTTAGCAATAAATGTGGCGCAAGTGTGTCAAGTAACATTCTTTCTGTAATTGTCCGTTCAATTTTAAAGTACTCAGACTTTGACAAGCAACGTTGCGATATTCCATAAGGAGCACTAAACCTTATTTAACATTCTCGATTGGTGCGAGCTAGTGCCGCTAGAAGGCAGGGACTACCACAACCAACGCCGTCCGCTTGCACTCGTGAGCTGTTGCTGACTCTGGGCAGCTGACCTAGAGAAAGGGCAAGTGAACTTTACCCAGGGTGCTCATCTCAAATATTACAACATTAAAGGGGCCGTTACACGGTCACCCAGGAATTCGGGATTTTCAGAACTTTTAGGGGCGAAGCACTTAGGGTCGAGGCTTGTCCGTTGTTGTTCGTTGTATGTGCTCACGGCACAGCACCGTGTAAAATCGGAACATCAGGCTTAACAATAGACTAATATCAATCGTAATTGCGACGAAACAATATAAAATACCTACAAGGATGAACCCTTCATACTAGTCGGCGATTTCAACGTGCACATTGTGGACCTTAGGACCTAACTTTGTCGTCGACTCCCACTATCGGCTGTCACGGTATGTAGAAAACCGTTGCTATAGTCGAAATATATGCGTGTGTATGTGAATAAAAAAAATTCGGCAGATCCCACGTACTGTGGGAGTCGATGTTACGCGAGGCATGCGGCGGGTAGGTGACTGCGGCGTAACCTTTTTTTACTGAGCGACACGTTACAAAATGACGCTAAAGATTTGTATATATTTTATACGAACACATATATAAGTTGAAGAGCCGCATATGTGCTATATAACCTGTTGTTTACGGTTGGGTAACGCCGCCAATGGCAACCTGGATATTACCAACACCAGAAGCGGTAAGCTGATATGTAGTGCTTATACGTGTCCCGAGAACGCACGCACGTTTCACGAACCCGTGTGCATGTGTGCAAGAAGTTCTTGACAGTTGTTCAACAAGGGCATCATCACCATGATCAGTGAGCACCAGCAGCTGTTGATGACTTGTTATAGGATCCGGTCGTGATCGTGGTGACGAGGTGTCCATGTGTAGTGAAGTATGTGGTATAGTAGAGCTGTTGGAAGTCGTGGATCCCTCGGTCATTTCGTCGACAAATTGTCTGTCGACAGAGCCGGCGACATGTCGGAACCTGACCACCCTTCGCGTTGGTGAGGCATAGGCCGTCTAGGCTGGTAGGCCTGGATGGTTCTACGTAGACCAACATCAGGGGATGGTGTTTGTCGTATTCGTAGGCTACCTGGGCGTATGCGGCCTACGTAGCCTATTCTACAAAGCGGCTGTCAATCAATCTGGCATCATCCTCGGTCAGCATGAGGCCATCGCCCAGCATCGTAAGAAATGAAGAGGACACTGCGTCGTTCTGGTGGACGAAGTACACTTTACGGTGCGGTGATGTGGATATCATATGTAACTTTCGTTAATGTATTCCTCCGGGGTCTAGCAATGCTTCAATTATAGCTTGCTGAATGATAGGAATACAAACGTAATGTTTATTAGACTGCTATAAAAGCGGATCCAACACTGGAACTAGAGACGTTAATCTGATATGACGCCTGTATCGTAGGAGTACACATCGTAGGAGTATCATGTAGTGTTTATTGCTTTCTTGTAAGATTAGGTAGCCAGCACCACAACCACAATTGACTTTGCACCGATATTACGCCTGCGCAGGCTGTTTTTCCAAACCACTTTAAAGAACTGGCGTGGATCAGTGGTGGAATACCTGATTGCCACGCAGAATGCTTGGGTTCGATTCCTGCTGGGACACTCATTTTCATTCTTTCCATTCGTTGAGTCAACGCTGGCGATGTCGGTTTGCCTTAACGCTCTAGCATTTAAGTTACCAATGTCGGTTCGAGCCGTTCCTGGGTAGATATAAACTGTCAATCACCAGTGGCGCCTACCCGTACACCGCGGCCCGTGGTAAACGGGTATGTGCCACACGTGTCTAGTGGAAAGGGTTTGACGACGTACGCGACAGGATTTTAGCGTTATTCATGTCATGACCCGGCAATGATAATCGTCAAATCCCCTTACCCTCCCATGCAAATTTTGGTCTACACCAAGTTAAGGGGGCGATCATGAGAGCACCCAGATGTAGGCGGCTAGATATATAGATAGATAGATAGATAGATACATAGATAGAAACGCTCAAAGTGCCAGAGGTTCGCTAAGAAATGCTTCGCATTTAAAAAAAAGGTTTACAATAAACGAACATCAATCATAATCGGGACAGAACAATATAAAACGCCTACAGGCACAAACCCTTTACACTAGTCGAAGACTTCAACGTCGACATTATGGACCTTAGGACCTAGCTTTGTCATCGACTCTTTATGTCACTTCATCTCACTTTTTGTGCCTCAATTTAAAATATATGGGGCAACACTCGGGTAACGTACGGTTACTCACCCATACGATACCCAGAGCTTCGCCCACTCGTCATGTTTCATTTCGAAGAGATAAGTGGATTTTTTTCTACATTTGTTTCCTGACATCATTTCCGTTTTTTCCTCTCTCTCATAAACCCGGGGGGTATGGACAACACCACGCGGCTGCACGGAAGATAGACCTAACGCCCCACACATATTTGATAGCAGCTTAGATGCCGGCATAATATGAGGTGCAGGTGCATGGTCAATACAAAAACTTACGAAAGAGCATGCGCGAAAAATAAATCCAGACCCATTTTTGCACACAATGCAACGATGTACTTCTCTGTTAAAGAAACTTTTACCAGAAAGACGATGTAAATTTAATCGAACAAAGAAAATATGGAATTGTAGGACCAATATTTGCCCCAATTTTACTCACTTGACAAGTTTAATTGAACTGAAACTCACATCCACCAACGATAATTTACATATACGTGATGGGCTACTTCGAATGAAATACGTTTGTAGTTGTATGTGTGTAGTTACTGTGACTACCAGTTCAAAACGTGTTTCAGACAAATGAATTGCCTTACACTGAGCCCCGTGTACAAACCTAATGAACGAGAGAAGGGGAATTTTTTCGAGGGTCTCGTTTCTTTGTTATACACAACCACATTAATCGAACAGACAACTAAGCCAGGGAAAACATAGCGGATATTATTTGCCGTCTGTAATTGTAGTGTAGTAATAATGGCGTACGTTGAAATTCATTAAAGTGGACGAACAATCACCCTTTCGGTCGGTTGGATCTGAATCCACAACCTTCTAGTTACGCGTCTGGCGCTTCCCCGTTTACTTAGTTTGGGTACTTGCGTATGTGTAATCCCTAGGAGTCTCAGCCAGCGCCGCACGTAGCCCAGGCGGCGCGTTTGGAACATTCATTTTTGACAGAGGGCATCACGTGGCACTTGATCTTAGCACCACGTAGCAGCTGACCAATAAACCCTCGCATGCTAACTTGGTGCTTTAAGTCTACCAGGGTGACGCCCTCGCTGAATCTACTAAAGAAGGGGATCTTTTCGATTGTTTTGTTTGTTTATAAAAAGAACGAGGCCCTCGAAAAATCCCCTTTCTTTTCTTTGAATCACCGCGAAGTCCTTGAACCGGCTGACTTATGCCTCAAGTTTTCATGCGACGTTTTATCGGTCAGCTGCCGCCTCATGGAAAGGTCGCGTGCCAGGTGACGCACTATGGCAAAAAAGAGTGTCCCACACTCACCGCCTTGAGTACGAGTGGCACTGGCTAACACTCCAAGGGACTACACATACATAAATACCCAGCGAAGTGTACGGCAAAGCGCTTTCCGTCGTAGCTCAATCGGTAGAGCATCGGGCGTTTAGATACCATCAACGCAAAGGGTAATTTTTCGTTCGCTTTATTCCGTTTTAATTTAGGCCATTATTACTACACTACAGTTAAAGCGAACAATTACAGTCCGCTGTGCTTTCCTTTGGCTAATCAATTGATTTGGCTGTGTCTGTACACACCCAAGAGCTACGATCCGCGACAGACAGACTAAAATCCTCACTTTAGAACAATTGCGTCCATTCTTTGCAAAAACAAGAGTGGCACCGTAGACGGCGACGCAGCTACAAACACATAGCCTCTGAGCAGCGTGGCGTATGCCTGACTGCACCGTGTGCGTAGAGTGGCGGTCAAAATTTTACGGACCACGGGAGCGCGTGTCGAGCTAAAGTCACTGGAACGGGAAAAGTACCGCGTTCCTTTTCTCTTCGCCGCCGCGCCCTTTCGGCGGCTTCGGCACATAAATGGTCCAGCTCGCTCGCCTCGCTCGTGTCTCCCGGCCGCAGACGCACGGCGCTTTGGAGTGCGATTGTTTTTATAGGCTCAGGAAAGCGTGCAGGAACATTACGACATCCCGTATTGTTTTGAGACTTCATTGAAAGCCTATCGAGGCATCGAAGAATGCCCGGGTGCTGCGCTTTTGGGTGCAGCAACCGGCGGGAAACGGGCAAGGCCCTCTTTGCTATTCCTAGCGGGAAAAAGGATGCCAAGCGACGGGCTGTTTGGCTGCACAGAATAAGACGGGAAAAATTTGTTCCCACGACTGATACCCGCCTTTGTGAGGTAAGCGCTTCATTGAGAACTCGCAAATGTTGTTTCGGGGAATGTTTGCGGCTACCCTGCACTAGTGCAGCTTATTTCGCGTGGTTGTCGCAGGAGGTTCACGCACAATAACATTGCCGGGTGGCTCTTTATTATGTTTGGCGTAAAATTGACGCCTTTTGGCTGACATATAATGATCAGCGCGCCATGAAAACTGACTGCTACAGATTGGTACTGCCTGACGTGACTGTTTGACGAACACAAATAACAGGTGGTAGCATGAAAATAATGGCTGATGCTCTCGCAGCCGGTTCGCTTGTTTGATATGCACCAAAATCGGTATTGCGTGACGTGACTATGACCAAAATAAATACCTTGCGGTAACATGAAAATAATGGTACGCATGCCATGTAAGGCATGATTTACATGCCATGCTCATGATGCTCTCGCGGCCGGTTCGCTTGCTTGATATGCACCAAAATCGGTATTGCGTGACGTGACTATGACCAACATAAATAATAATAATAATAATAATTTTTATTTCTGCCTCAAGAAATACATGGACAGGGGAGCTGCAGAAAAAGCTGTAATAGACAGCTTGACAGAGCCACAGCCCCAAAATCGGTATTGCGTGACGTGACTATGACCAACATAAATACCGTGCGGTAACATGAAAATAATGGTACGCATGTCATGTAAGGCATGATTTACATGCCATGCTCATGATGCTCTCGCGGCCGGTTCGCTTGTTTGATATGCACCAAAATCGGTATTGCGTGACGTGACTATGACCAACATAAATACCGTGCGGTAACATGAAAATAATGGTACGCATGTCATGTAAGGCATGATTTACATGCCATGCTCATGATGCTCTCGCGGCCGGTTCGCTTGCTTGATATGCACCAAAATCGGTATTGCGTGACGTGACTATGACCAACATAAATACCGTGCGGTAACATGAAAATAATGGTACGCATGTCATGTAAGGCATGATTTACATGCCATGCTCATGATGCTCTCGCGGCCGGTTCGCTTGCTTGATATGCACCAAAATCGGTATTGCGTGACGTGACTATGACCAACATAAATACCGTGCGGTAACATGAAAATAATGGTACGCATGTCATGTAAGGCATGATTTACATGCCATGCTCATGATGCTCTCGCGGCCGGTTCGCTTGCTTGATATGCACCAAAATCGGTATTGCGTGACGTGACTATGACCAACATAAATACCGTGCGGTAACATGAAAATAATGGTACGCATGTCATGTAAGGCATGATTTACATGCCATGCTCATGATGCTCTCGCGGCCGGTTCGCTTGCTTGATATGCACCAAAATCGGTATTGCGTGACGTGACTATGACCAACATAAATACCGTGCGGTAACATGAAAATAATGGTACGCATGTCATGTAAGGCATGATTTACATGCCATGCTCATGATGCTCTCGCGGCCGGTTCGCTTGCTTGATATGCACCAAAATCGGTATTGCGTGACGTGACTATGACCAACATAAATACCGTGCGGTAACATGAAAATAATGGTACGCATGTCATGTAAGGCATGATTTACATGCCATGCTCATGATGCTCTCGCGGCCGGTTCGCTTGCTTGATATGCACCAAAATCGGTATTGCGTGACGTGACTATGACCAACATAAATACCGTGCGGTAACATGAAAATAATGGTACGCATGTCATGTAAGGCATGATTTACATGCCATGCTCATGATGCTCTCGCGGCCGGTTCGCTTGTTTGATATGCACCAAAATCGGTATTGCGTGACGTGACTATGACCAACATAAATACCGTGCGGTAACATGAAAATAATGGTACGCATGTCATGTAAGGCATGATTTACATGCCATGCTCATGATGCTCTCGCGGCCGGTTCGCTTGCTTAATATGCACCAAAATCGGTATTGCGTGACGTGACTGTATGTCGAACATAAATGCCGTGCGGTAACATGAAAAAATTGGCACGCATGTCATGCAAGATCTAGTTCACTATACATTGCATGTTTGACATGCATGCATGTTGAATCACAACACGAATGAAACGTACGTATATTCTGGTATATACAACGCATGACCTGTCATATATGTTCGTCACGCATCCATGTCATGCCATACCAAATTTGCTATACATCCAGTTAATAAAACGGCCGGAAGCGCGCCAAGACAGTGTAATGCAAATCATGCCGTAAATGTCATGCATGTTATTATTTTCATGCTACCACCTGTCATTCATGTTCGTCATACAGTCAGGGCGCGCAATACCAATCTTGGTATATATCAAGCTAACGAAATGGCCGCGAGCATACCAAGAGCGTGCCATCCAAGTCATGTCATACATGACACAAATCATGATTTTCACGTTACCACTTGTCATTCCTGTTCGTCATACAGTCACCTCACACTATACCAATTTGAGTGCATTTCAAGCTAGCGAACCGCCCGCCATCGCAGCATGAGCGTGGCAAGTAAGTCATGCCGTACATGACATGGAAGTCATGATTTTCATGTTACCACCTATCACACGTTCGTCATGCAGAAATAGCTCGTCATAAAAATTTTGGTATACGTATATGCATTTCAATAAACGACCGCGACCGCCCCGAGACCATGTCATGTAAATCATGTTTTACATGGCATGTCTGTCATGATTTGCACGTTATAACCAGTCACTTATGTTCGTCATACACTCTTGTCACGTCATACCAATTTTGCTGTGTATCAAGCTATCGAAACGGCCGCGAGTGCACCATGAGCGTGGCATGTAACTCATGTCATACATGGCATGCATGTCATTATTTTCATGTTATCACGTGTAATATATATTCGTCATAGAGTCATGTTATGCCATACCAAATTTGGTGTATATCCCATTCACGAAGCAACCAGGACAGCAAAAAGTCGGGGGCGGCTAGATAGATAGATAGATAGATAGATAGATAGATAGATAGATAGATAGATAGATAGATAGATAGATAGATAGATAGATAGATAGATAGATAGATAGATAGATAGATAGATAGATAGATAGATAGATAGATACGTACAAAGTCGCAGAAATTCGCTAAGAAATGCTTCGCATTTAATAAATGCAGACAGCCTAGCGCGTAAATGCCGCGCAGTTCGCATTTCTTTATCGCGTTAATACGCGTGCGTGCGCATGTAGGCTAGAGAAAACTGCCGCTATTTCTTTCCTAATCAGTCAGAGAACAACGGTATGCTTCATTCGGGGCTGCAAAAGCGCACGCAATGCGTAAAAGATGCGTTACTCCACATGAAATCAACACCACACCGCCGCCGCTTCGGCCGCGCTGGACCAAGTATGGCGGCGGGCAGGACGGTCGCGGTACTTTTCCCGTTCCAGTGACTTTATGTCGAACAGCACCACGGCGCCTTCTGACGGCTGTCTGCGAAGCTCGAGAGCGCGCACTGCGCACGCGCCCCTTTTTTACCTGCCAGCCTGCTTAGCTCTCATCAACAGCGCGCGCACCGGAACGCCAGAATAAGCGCAAGGTGTCACTCCTGTTGTCGCCGCGGTAAAGCCCCTTGACCTAGGAAAGTAACGACACTCTCCTCCGCGCGCGCGTTTCCTTCTCGATTTTCCTCGCACGCCGCCGGCGCGCACTGCGCACGGCACCACTTTTCGCCGGCGCTCCCGCGCGCGCGCCGCAGAAATCAATGGAGGCGCGTTATGTCGGGCCACTTTTGCGCCCCGGTGCTGTAGAAAACTTTGAAACATAGTGATAACAAGATCGAGAACACCGAAATGAACGTTTATTTAAATATTAGTTTCTTTTGAAAGCCGTGTAAATGGGGCATGCTAATTTAAAAGGAGCTATATGCAGCGTTCCATCATACAGACGTTTTTTCTGCCACATGATAACATGCTTTACATTTACATCCGATATAATTAACTTGCGTCATGTCCGCCTGTGTCTGGATTTCTTGTCTCTTTTCTGTGCGCGTATGTGCAACACAGGTACTTACAGCGTCGCATCTTGAAATGACTTCGTGGTAATACATTCTCCATCCATGTGTTCTCCTGACGTGGAAGTAGACGCGCGGTGGTCTCCAAACTGAACAAGACGCTTGCGCAGTGTCAGCCCGATCAAGCGGCGCCAACAGCAACTCATCTACCGCAATAACAGAAGCGCCGGAGAAAGATTTTTCAGAACAGTATTTTGGCGTTCGTGTCAAAGAAACTAGCGCTCGGTTTACCTGTGAGAGGAGACATTCCGCACGAATGTCAAAACACATCGATGCGATGATTTTGGCTCGTGTTACTTGAACAGAAAGAAGCTCTCCGAAAAACCGCAGAAGGGTGATTTTAAAGCATTTGCTATCAGAGCGAGAATATTCGGCCTCTGCCTCGAAGCCGATATCGACAGCAAGCGAGCGCGATCAGTAGAATACCCCCTGCACGTCGTCTCCGCGAGAAAACCAAATTATAATTGTCTCCCAGTTATGCGTGCGTGGCATCCAAATTCAAAAGCAAACTGACGAACTGAGAAAAAAGAACAATGTTAGCCAGCTGGCGCTGCTCATCTACAATACCGTTGGCCTACATTATTTCATTTCATTCTTTCATTCATTCTTCCACTCATTTCATTCTTTCAGGGCGTGCATTCGTTCTATTTGTGTGGTTGAAGCGCATATCAAAGTAAGCTGGAAGAATAACGCCTTTGCAAGCCACTGTTCCAATTTTCAGTAAAACAGACAACGTATCCTGCAAGAATGTTACAGCGCGGAAAAAGAAACGAACGGGCGAGTAGAGGTCATATTAGTAGAGTCAGAAATGCAAATCTGAACAAGGAAAATAGGAAAGCACAAACACGGCACGGAAAAAAATCCGATCACTAAAGTGAGTCGTCATGCAGAAGACAACGCCATAAGCAATACCGGTGGCACAGGGGCCCTTTTTATCGCGATCACGGCCGTTCCAGATCAGGTGCTGCTACACTGTCACTTATAATCGCGATCAGGCCCGATCGGGATCAAGATCCTTGTGATCTGCTCATCGATATCTGGCTGCCAGATTGCGATTTGACTGACGTTTGCGCCAAACTAGATCCGGATTTGTTTGGACCGAATAGCAGCAATTATTGTTGATCGCGATCAACAAATCCGATCCGGACTGCTTCTGATCGGGATCAAAACTACCCGTGTGACACCGGTATTAGAGATAATCTAGTTTTTCATTAGTGAATAGAAAACATGCTAATGCAGGCGTGACTAAGACGAGCCATTTCGGTCGCGGCCTGCTAGATAACGGCTTACTTGCGCTATCAGAGTGTTATTTTTTGTGCGTTGTGCTTGTGTGTTTCTTTTGTTCTTGCGACTGATCGCATTTGCGTCATGGTTTTTATGTGTGAATTCTCCTCCACCCTCATTTGGGAACCAGCGCTAGTAAGTGTCATCTCTATTCTTCCATTCGTTTGTTTTTTACACCAAACATTCACAATAAACGGAATCTAACAATCACGACAAGCGCGATCGAGAAGCTGTATCATCGCTCGTAATTGTTCGCAGCGGAAAGCAGATCCTATAGTTATGCACTTTAGACTGAATAACAGTTGCCGGCGTGCGAGGTAATGGACTCTAAGCTGAATATTCAGCATATTGGGGACAACCCCATTTTTAAGCAACGCGCAAATACCTAGGAAAAAAAGACGTTGATGAGCAGGCCGGAGCAATATTTAAAATGCAGCCTTCGGCGATGCTTTGATACGAGCAGTAGGACAGGCGCCTTACCTCGCAAACCTGTTCTTTGTCGGAGCAAAGTTTCTTTGGCCGATGTTTTGCAGCCACTGCTTGCGCCAGTCATTACGCTTACCTTCGGGAATCGTAAAAAGTGCATAACCGTTTGCACTCTCGTTGTTGCAGTTATAGGCGCAACAGCACGGCATAGCGCCCACACAAAGAACAGAAAACAAGGCGCGGACAACGTTCGCTACGCGGAGCGCCGGCGTAAAATGGCGCGAGCGAAAAATAAAAATACCAGGAAAACGCAAGACCCACGCGTCTCCAAGGGCAACGGCGAAGGAGACCAATCGTCGGCGCGGAAAAGCGGCGGAGAACGGGAGGCCGCGAAACGGGCGAGGAGGGAGAGAGGAGGACGCGCGCGCGGCGGCGAGTACAATGAATGGCGGCACTTTCCCAAGATTAAGGAGCTTTACGCCGTGGAAGCGCCGAGCGATGATATCGTGACGAAAACACGCAATTTGTACTGGCCGTACTCGGTGCGCGCCGCATTCTACGCCTTAGTCCCAGACGCTCCACGGCGCCGAAACCGTGCATACGGCGTCAGTTTTTCGAAAATAGACCTTTGTGATAAGGTTACACAACAGCTTTCATTCGTTTAACACATGCACGCTGGAATTTCTCGCGGTGTTCTGTGGAAGTGGCTTGCGCCCGTTCTTATGCGCTTTGGCAGAAGAAACGTGGCATCCAAGGGTCTGTTGCATAAAGCTGCAAGGAATTCCGTATGAATAAATCCGAAAAAAAATTTTTTTGCTTGGTGAAAACTCAGTCCTCCACGAGGACGACATATTCGTGAAAAAGAAACTGTTCTTTCATGTAAACTCGCGCTTATTTCTTTGTAGCTTTGTGCAACTAACCGCTGGACGGCCGTTGTCTCTTCCATACCACCTTTCTACAACTTGCACTATTTGACCGAACTAGGTGCTATAACTCGTATGTGATAAATATAGATATTTTTATTTATTATTGTTTTACATATCGAAACCACAATATGATTATGAGGGACGCCGTAGTGCAGGGTCCTGAAAATTTTGACCATCTAGTGTTTTTTTAACATGCCGCTAAATCTAAGTACACGGGCTTTCAGCATTTAACTTCTACCTAAATGTGGCCGCCGCGGTCGGCATTCGATCACACGACCTTCGAGTTAGCATTCGAGGACGACAACCACTGGAACACTGTGGCGACTATATGCGTGAAACAACCGAATATTGATCCCTTGAAGAGAAGAGCAAGGAAAGAGAAGCAGCGATGAAAGCAATTTATTTTTCTTGCTAAATAAAACGAAAACTCAAGAACGAGGTGCAAGATGGGTCGCTCGTGTCAGTATTTGGTGAGATGACCGTCGGCGGCAATCACTTGCGCCACTAGACGTGGCATTGATTCATACAGTGCGGCCACGATCTCTGGGCGTGCACGAAGCGCTTCCCAC
Source organism: Rhipicephalus sanguineus (assembly GCF_013339695.2). NCBI lineage: Eukaryota > Metazoa > Arthropoda > Arachnida > Ixodida > Ixodidae > Rhipicephalus > Rhipicephalus sanguineus. Next base: position 104,594,517 of record NC_051184.2, read on the forward strand.
TCTTCCCTCACTGCCATCCAAACGGTGTCTTTTGTGGCACGTCCCAAGTTCCGCGCGGCCAGTTGGCGTTTGATGAGACCCCAAACGTTTTCACTGGGGTTAAGACTTTCTGCGTGGATAGCGGCGAGTACCTGGCGAGAAAAGAAATGGACAAAGAAATCAAACAGCTTTATTGCAGTTTAGATATGATGCGACGCCTGATGTGATTCTACTTTTGACACTCGATACATCTATTATGCTATTACGCGACTTCTTGCCCGACATAACGACTGTATATTTTTTTTTTTCCAAAGCCGCCTCAAGCGCTGGAAGTACGCCGGGGTAGATTTCTTAACTGCAACGCGGATTTGAATCCGGCTGGAACCTTGGCTCACTTATGTCACATGGGTTTTCGTACCGCACGCTGCGCTTTTCAAGGCTAGCGTCTGATAAGGCGCCTAAGGCTTTCGCCTTAACAAATTTGAGGCTTTACATGCAATCACAACGATGTGTTACGAAACACGTCCGAGCTGAGGCACCGGGAATAATTTTGATAGCAAGGGGTTCCCTAACGTCTACCTAACATTGATGCACGTTTAAAGCAAGGACTATAACATTATTATTAATGTATAGGAAAAGGAAACATACTGCGAAACCTTTTACCTTGAGTTCATTGTGTGCCAAACTCGTCGTTTTTGGTCCCAGCGGCTTGAGAATGTCGATTCATCGCTGAACACGACTTCATTCCAGTCCGCTGAACTCCACGTTCGTACGGACAGCGCAAACTGCAGTCGCTGTGTCCTCTCCCTCTCCGTGATGTGGGGTTTCTGGGCTGCAGCGCAGTTTTTAAGGCCTGCTTCCACCAATCTTCTTCGGATGGTGGAAATAGACACACCCAAATGCAAAGCGTCTCTTCTGCCTTTCGCAGATATATGAGGGCCCGCTACTACAGTGACAACAATTAGTCTGTCGACTTCATCTTCTGTGCACCTGCGCCTTCCACTACGCTCGCTGTCTGCGATTCGCCCTGTCTTTCGGCTGGATCGGATGACACGGTTTACCGCAGTTCTCGACCTTCCGAGGAGCCGGCAGATCACTCGTTGCGAAAAGCCTTGGACGCTTCAATCCACTATGTGCCTCCTCTCGTTGGCTGGAACCCGTGGCGGCATTCTCGAAGACAAAGCGTTGTCTGGAAGCGCTCCTTTTTTATATTCTTTTTAAAACAACATTGACCAATAGCATTAGCTAGCATTAGCTAGCATGTGCAGCGATAAGGTCTGCCAGCCTCACTTCGGTTAAACGTTATCTTCACTGCGCATAAATGGCAGCGAAATAAGACAACATATGACTCGAGCGCAGTGCTACTGGGACCGTGCTGCAAGCACGCGGGCATTTATCGAGTGTCCGATTTGCAGGTATCATTTTAAAACGAATACCGTATTGACTCGAATGTAACGCGAGTTCTTTGTTTTTTTCAGATTTTACTACCTAAAGTCGACCTTCGCGTTGCATTCAAATAACAAAATTTCATTTTTTTTCTTCCTAGACGCAATGAAAGGTCGCCCGTCGCGTTACAATAGTGGTCGCGTTAAAATCGAGTAAATACGGTACTTCGCTAAGAATTTAACAAACCAGTCAAGCATTTTGAATTCAGTTGTGCTTTCCTGAAATTATCCGCAGTGTTTTTCCAAACAAGGCGAGCGCAAACCACACAGATGCTTGAACAAAGGAGACATTCACAATTTATTGCCACTTGGCCTTCAGCTACTCCGTTTGGAGAATCTGATGGTCATCTATGGAAATGTAATGAAGTGTGGAAATTGGTGACGCATCTTTAATTTCTCAGGACTTCTTTCGGTTCCCGAGGAAACATAAACCACGTCAGTTTTCCGCTCACTTCTCTGCGTCTATTCTACAGCGGCTCAGAATTTGGATGCGTACGAGCCCATAACATGTATAAGGAGTGTTAATAAGTCCATTGGTTTACCGCAATAGAGCGCAAAAGGCATCGCTGCTCAATAACCTGATCACAAAGGTCGATTTTCGAAGAACTGACGCCGTATGCATGTTTCCGGCGCCGCGGAGCGTTCGGGACTAAGGCGTAGAATGCGGCGCGCACCGAGCATGGCCATTACTGTTAAGCTGTTTATTGGACAGCACTCGGCGACAATGAGCTATGGCGACAGTCAAGGCAAAAACACGGGCTCCGAGCGCGAGCGGCCTTTAGAAGAGGACGACCCACTAGGAGCCACTGGAGAGCGCAACCGTTAAACAGTACCAATTGCTTCGCCACAATTACCCCGGGTACGAAAAGGGAGCCGTCCGGCGACCTAACAGCTCGTCACTATGAGTGGGTCATAGTAGGCTTTGAGGCGCTCTACGTTGACTATGTCGCGCCCTCGACGGCGCATGTCCGAAGCTGGTTCGATGGGTTCGATCAGGTAGTTGACCGGGGATGTTCGCTCGACGACCCGGTAGGGGCCTTCGTATTTCGGCAGTAGTTTTGACGAGAGACCAGTTGCAGTGGTAGGGACCGAGAGCCACACGAGCGCTCCGGGGAGGAACGTGGACTCAGAAGTGGTGGTGCCACCGCGAAGGCTCTTCTGCCGCTCTTGTTCGTGCGTTGTAAAGGACTTTGCAAGCTCGCGACACTCTTCAGCAAGCCTGGCTGTGTCAGAAATAGGCGCACAATCAGATGGATCCGGCTTGTAGGGTAGTATCGTGTCAATGGTGTGCGACGGGTGCCTTCCGTACAACAGGAAAAAGGGTGAAAAACCAGTAGTGCTTTGAGGGGCGGTATTATAGGCGTAGGTGACAAAGGGCAGAATGGCATCCCAATTTGTGTGATCGGCGGCAACGTACATTGAGAGCATGTCGCCGAGCGTGCGGTTAAAGCGTTCGGTTAGGCCATTCGTCTGCGGGTGGTAAGCAGTAGTTTTGCGGTGAACAGCATGGCACTCTTTGAGAATGGCTTCGACGACCTCCGACAAGAAGACACGGCCTCGATCGCTGAGAAGCTCCTGGGGTGGACCGTGACGCAGCATGAATCGGTGTAGCAGGAAGGAGGCAACATCGCGCGCTGTAGCCGCTGGGAGGGCTGCGGTTTCGGCGTATCGCGTTAGATGGTCGACGGCGACGATGGCCCAACGGTTACCAGCCGACGTCAGAGGAAGTGGTCCATATAAATCGATGCCCACGCGCCCAAACGGACGGTTAGGGCAAGGTAATGGTTGTAGACCGACTGGTGACACGTGCGTTGAAGGTTTTCGGCGTTGGCAATCGAGGCAGGAGCGGACGAATTTCTGCACGTAGCGGTACATCCCTCGCCAGAAGTATCGTTGTCGAATGCGCTGGTAAGTTTTGGATACCCCAGAGTGCGCGCATTGCGGATCAGAGTGGAAGGACTCGCATATTTCAGCACGCAGACTTCGGGGTATCACAAGTAGCCACTGGCGGCCGTCGGCGTTGTAATTGCGTCGGTGCAGTAGGTCGTCACGAATGGCGAAATGGTGGGCTTGACGACGCAACGTGCGAGTGGTTGGTGTTGCCGACGGATCAGTGAGCAAGTCTATCAGCGAGGCGATCCACTTATCCTTGCGCTGCTCGGTAGCGATGGTGTGAACATCGATAGAAGAAACAGCAATACTGTGAGATACTGAGCAGGAGGCATTGTCGTCAGGCAAGGGGGAGCGCGAGAGGGCGTCGGCGTCAGCATGCTGGCGTCCGTTGCGGTACAGCACGCGGATGTCGTAGTCTTGCAGGCGAAGTGCCCAGCGGGCGAGACGGCCCGAGGGATCCTTCAATGACGACAGCCAGCATAGTGCATGATGATCGGTGACGACATCAAATGGGCGACCATACAAATAAGGTCGGAATTTTGTAAGAGCCCACATGATCGCCAGGCACTCTTTTTCCGTGACGGTGTAATTGGTCTCGGCTCTAGTAAGCGTACGACTTGCGTATGCTACGACATATTCGGGGAACCCTGGTTTGCGCTGCGCAAGAACAGCGCCGAGGCCTACACCGCTCGCGTCCGTGTGCACCTCCGTTGGGGCCGTAGGGTCGTAGTGACGTAGTATGGGAGGAGACGTCAACAAACGACGGAGCTTGGCGAACGCGTCGTCGCATTCGGACGACCACGAATGTAGGGGCCCGTTACTCCCAAGGAGCTTCGTCAGCGGCGATATGATGGTGGCAAAGTTGCGTATGAAACGTCGAAAATATGAGCACAGTCCGACGAAACTGCGCAGTTCCTTGACGGACGTGGGTTTGGGAAATTCGGCCACGGCCCGAAGCTTGGCCGGATCGGGAAGGATTCCGTCCTTGGACACGACGTAGCCTAGGATTGTCAGCTGCCGTGCTGCAAATCGGCACTTCTTCAGATTCAGTTGGAGGCCGGCGTTGCTCAAACGCGTCAGAACATGCCGCAGACGTTGAAGATGCGTGGAGAAGTCCGGAGCGAAAACGACGACGTCGTCCAGGTAACACAAGCACGTGTGCCATTTCAAGTTGCGCAGAACGGCGTCCATCATGCGCTCGAAGGTCGCGGGCGCATTGCACAGACCAAACGGCATGACGTTGAACTCGTACAAGCCGTCGGGCGTGACAAAGGCAGTCTTCGGTCGAGCATCATCAGCCATGGGTACTTGCCAGTACCCCGAGCGCAAATCGAGAGATGAAAAGTATTCTGCTCCTTGGAGGCTGTCAATCGCGTCGTCGATGCGTGGCAGCGGATAGACATCTTTCCGAGTGATCTTGTTGAGCCTTCGATAGTCCACACAGAACCGCACAGAACCGTCCTTCTTGGCAACGAGAACAACAGGAGACGCCCATGGGCTGTCCGAGGGTCGAATAACGTCGCGTCGAAGCATATCGTCGACTTGCTCATTAATTACCCGTCGTTCTGTGGGAGACACGCGATATGGACGTTGCCGCAGTGGCGGTTGGGCACCGGTGTCGATGCGATGCGTAACAGCGGACGTGCGGCCGAGAGAAGTTTGCCCGACATCGAAAGAAGAACGAAGTTCTTCCAACAGGCACAGAAGCTGGGAACGCTGGACCGACGTAAGGTTTTCAGCAATGGCGGGACCAAATACATCCGCGGGTGATGAATCAGACGTGGAAACGGCACTGATGGTACGGGAACTGGTGCAGTGCGAGTCATCGGGTGCGTCCAGAACTTGTGCGTCTTCGAGGGGCTCCACTCTGCCGAGACATTCCCCTCGCACCAACGTAACAATGTGCGGGGATGGGTTGGTAACAAAAATAGCGGTGCTACCCTGAGTGACTTGCACGGTCGCGAAAGGTACCAGCAACCCTTTCCTAGTGCAAACCCGGTCAGATGGCGAAAGGAGTGCAATGGTGTCGCAGAGACCGGCGCAGTAAACTGGCACGGCCGTCGACGAGTTTGGGGAAACTTTGGTATCGTCTTTGACGAGGATCTTGGTGCATGCCGATGGACTTTCTGCCGGCGTCAAATGTGAGAACGGTGAGAGTTCGAGGGCGGCTGGTGCGCAGTGAATTATGGCGTCGTGGCGGGAGAGAAAATCCCATCCTAGGATGACGTCGTGGGAGCATGCAGCAATTATGATGAACTCGACGTCGTACAGAACGTCCTGAATGACGACGCGAGAAGTGCATACTGCTGTAGGCCTAATACTCTGGGAGCTGGCGGTACGGAGGGACATCCCAGAAAGTGGCGTCGTCACTTTTCGGAGTAAGCGGCTAAATTTTGCGTCCATGACGGATACGGCGGCTCCAGTGTCGATAAGGGCAGATGCGCGCACACAGTCCACAAACACGTCTATGACATTCGATGGACTTCGCTGAGGGCTTTTACAGTTCGATAGCGTCGCAGCCCTTGCCTCGTGGACTGCGACGACTAGTTTTCCTGCTCTCGCGCGACAGAACGTGGCCGCATTGGTGACAGTGAGCGACGCCGTGGAGACGGAGAGCGGCGAGTGGATGGAGCTGGGCGTGACGTCGGTGACATAGGCGGGTCGTAGAATGCACGGCTGGACTGGCTGGTGGTGGGTGACGCGACTTGAGGCGGCTGCACGCGATGGCAGTAACGTGCCACGTGACCGGCACAACCGCATGCAAAACAGATGGGCCGATTGTCGGGTGTGCGCCATCGGTTCGCCGGGGCAGGTCCCGCCCATGTCGCAGGATGCGATTGACGGGGCGGCTGCTGAAACGACCGCATGGTGGGTTGCAGTCGGGGCCTAGGGATGACGGCAGCATACGGAGCCGGCACGCCCGCTTCGAAGGACGGAGGTCTAGCGGCGGCTTCGGCGTAGCTCAATGGAGCAGCCGCAGGGATTGCCTGGTGCGTCCTGGCGACAACTTGAGCGTAACTCTGTGGCGCAGGAGTCGGAGGTTGCTGGTGGTACTCAGGCATCACCTCGGCAATTTCCTGCTCAATTGCTCGTCGAAGGGGAGGAAGAAGGGTCGTCGACGACTGTTGAACGTGCGGCGGGTGGGCGAAGGCCAGGAGAGAGAACTGCCGTGCGATTTCCTCACGCACGAATGCCTTCACTTCTGCCAGCAGCGTGGCCTGGTCAGGTATGGCCGCCAAGCCAGCAAGCTCGTCGTCGCGTGATGGAGAGCGACGGGTCATCGAACGTTGCCGGCGGAGCTCCTCGTAGCTCTGGCACAGTGTTATGACCTCGGCCACGGTGGAAGGGTTTTTGGCGAGCAACATGGTGAAGGCATCGTCGTCAATGCCCTTCATAATGTTCCGGATCTTGTCACACTCGGACATGGTGCCGTTGGCTTTCTTACACAAGTCCAGGACGTCTTCGATATAACTGGTGAAAGATTCACCGGCCTGCTGAGCTCGTTCGCGTAAGCGCTGTTCTGCTTGCAGCTTACGAACTGCAGGGCGGCCGAAAACGTTGATGACGGCGGTCTTGAAATCCGACCAAGTCGCAAAGTCGGACGCGTGGTTGTTGTACCACAAGCTTGCTACTCCCGCGAGGTAGAAGACTAAGTTGCTCAACTTGCCTGCTTCGTCCCATTTGTTGGGTACGCTCACGCGCTCGTAAATGGCGAGCCAGTCCTCCACGTCGGTGCCATCGGCGCCAGTGAAGATAGGTGGATCGCGGATGCGTGGGACACCGGGACATGTGGTCGGTGTGGGAGGCGGCGTTTGCTGAGCGGCGTCTTGGGGCATGGTAGAGGACAGAGTACGGGAACGAAGCTCCAGGGGCATCGAATGGGAGCACAGCACTCTCCACCAATTTGTTAAGCTGTTTATTGGACAGCACTCGGCGACAATGAGCTATGGCGACAGTCAAGGCAAAAACACGGGCTCCGAGCGCGAGCGGCCTTTAGAAGAGGACGACCCACTAGGAGCCACTGGAGAGCGCAACCGTTAAACAGTACCAATTGCTTCGCCACAATTACAAATTATGTGTTTTCGTCACGATATCACCGCTCGGTGTTTCCGAGGCGACGGTAGAAGTGACACCTTGCGCTTATTCTAGCGTTTCTGTGCGCGCGCTGTTGAAGAGAGCGAACGAGCTGGTTGGCAGGCAAAAAAAGTGCACGCGTGCGCAGTGCGTGCTCTCGAGCTTCCCAGTCAGCCTTCAGAAGGCGCCGCGGTGCAGTTCGCCATAGAGTGCCTCGATGCGCGCGCCCCCGCTTAGGGTGGTGTCAGCTTTTGAAAGGGCAGTTGCCGCCTCCTCGGCCTTGGCGGCAGTGTGGCCGCCATTGTGAATCACCCGCCCGGTCACTTGTGCGTGGCGCGCGTGCTGTTGCTAGGTCGGTGGTCGTTTCCCACCAGTTTTATGCGCTCGCTACCGTCATCGTGGCCGGGTGTTGCGTGCCGCAGTGCACCAATCATTCTAGGAACGTTGGGAGCTGTATCGTTTTAGAACATACGAGGTTTCTTTGGACAGTAAAAATCAAACGTGACAACCGGCATCCGAAGAACACATTATGCACTTGCAGCGTAAATTTCCGGCCGGTATTTCGAATGCACAGGCAAGGATAACTTCTGCCGGTGTTAGCCTTGCGTAATAAATGGACACACTGATATCAGCTACATGCTTAAAATACTTTGGTTCACGTGTGCATGAATCCTGCATTTTTATTCGCATTCTTTACTGCACTTGGTCGGTGCTGTATCTGCCTTTTATTTTTGCTTTCGCTATTTATGTGATTTGAAATGTGTCATGGAATACATTATGCGGGTTTGTCGGCAGATCAGATGCTTCTTATTTCCTAAAAATAATTATTTGTGAGAATTTACGTCCCAAGAACCCAGATATGATTATGAGAGGTGCCGTGTATAGTGGAAGGCTCCCGAAATTTTGACCATCTGTTCTTTAACGTACACCTAAATCTAAGTACGCGGGCCTCTGTCATTTCACCTCCATCGAAATGGCACCGCTGCGGCCGGGATTCGATCCCGCAACCTTCGGTTCACCAGTCAAGCACCATAACTAAAACCACGGCGGGTTCTTGTTTTTTATATTCCTTTCCGTGTTTCAAGTACGCCTTCTGTGCTGGTCTGACGCCCATGTATGTATGTGTGCAGTTACATGTTTTAAATGCGAAGCATTTCTTAGCGAACCTCAGGCACTTTGGGCGTTTATATCTACGTATCTATCTATCTATACGATAGATAGATAGATAGATAGATAGATAGATAGATAGATAGATAGATAGATAGATAGATAGATAGATAGATAGATAGATAGATAGATAGATAGATAGATAGATAGATAGATAGATAGATCTACGTATCTATCTATCTATCTACGTCTGGACGCTCTCCAAGTCGTCTCCATAGGTCGTAATATACCAAAATTTCCATAGCATAGGATGAGTGTATGACGAACACAATTCACTGGTGATTGCATGAATATCGCAGAACACCTCTCTCGTACGTCATGAAACCCTTTCCCTCAGTCACATGTGTCTCATACCCGCATACCAGGGTTCATGTTATGCTGGTACTTGCCACATGTGATAACAGAATCTCGCTCAACGCAGTAACCGCGAACATACAGATTGACATGGAAGGAAAGGGATAATAATAATAATCATTGGGCTTTTACCTCCCAAAACCACGATATGATTATGAGAGACCCCATAATCGTCTATACACGATTTTCCGCAGCTGGTTTGTTCAATAAAAACTAGATGGCGCCACCGCACTGTGGCCGTCCCCCTAGCGGGGCCGTCTGCATGGCCATCACCCTGCCGTGACCTTTGGCAGCGCTGCTCAATATGTCTCCATCCGCGTCGTCTGCTCGGCGTTCCCATAGCGTCTGCGCGCACGCGAGTACAAGCGAGCAGACGGCAGCGCCGGAAAAGTAAACATGGCGGCACCTGTCGATGCAGTTTCCTTCCACCTCGAAATTTTCACGTCGTCGTCCTGCGCTGTGTACCCGTAAGTTCAAAACCTCCGCATTCATTTGCTTTATATTCGCGTCCTGATGCTTCGAGAGCAATGTACTCGTCGGTATTTTGCAGTGTTTTCAAGATTCATTCTCATATTGTCGGAGACAAGGCTTAGCAGGCATGGCTAAATAAACACAGCTGATTGCAATAGATTGCAATAATAAAGAGAAAGCATACCTGATGAATTTTTTCCAGCGTGAGCTGACACACAGCGATGGCCGATTTTGCCATTTATTTATTGCTGTGAGGACAGTGGGCGAGTAGCAAGCGCGAGTTCGGATCGAGGCGGGCTGTCGCGTCTGCATGGGTGCTGCCATGTTGGCTAGTAACCCCAGCTACTGGCGGTTGCTAATACAACAATTAAAGGCATACACCATAAATACGAAGTAGATTAAACAATTCGCTTATCGTTGTAGCGTGGTACGTGCCAAACAAACGCAAATGTCTCAACGTTATCACCTTTGAGGCGATTACATGTAGAACTATGTTTTGCTGCGCAAGCATGTGACTTGCTTACACCCTGCTGCAACCAGCTTGCGTGGTACGGCCACGGCCGCTTCGCTGGCCCCATGCGTTGGCTGGGTAAACTGGCTGGGGGAAGGCCAGTTACGATCACGTGATCAAACATGGCAGCGCCCGTGCCCCGCTGCGGAAAATCGTCTATAGGAATTAACGGCCAGGCTAGAGGGAAGACGCGACGCGCGTAGCGTTCCTCTTCGCGTTCCACGACGCGACGTTGGTAGCATGCCCAACGAACGCCAACGGAACACGATCGTGCAAGTGCTTCGGCTTCGCATCGCCTCAAGTCCTCTTTAGCGGGAGATGGTGTAATTTGCGTCACCTGCTCAGAGCACGGTGTAAGAAACATAATTTAGGTGTGGACACTCTCCGCCCGCCGCGAAGGAGAGCGCGTCCAGATAATGTTCGCCTTTAATACATGCGCCGGCCGCAGTTTCGTGGGGGGCGCTGCGACATGGAGGCTTAAGAAACCTACTGCGACGAGGCGAACGCGCGTTTTTCTTAATTTTTTTTCACCTCATTGCATTTTTTCACGGCGAGTTTTCATACGGCCACGGTGTAAACGGCGCACCCGACGCACATAGCGTCCCTAACAGCGTTGCGTACGTAAAAGCGCGGCGCCTTGCTTAGAGCGCGTGAGCAGTCTTTCTGCTCGCTGACTTCTCACGTGCGCAACGCCGTTACGGACGCTACGCACGCAGCTCGTCTTCTATAGTACATGCGCCGGCCGCGGTTGCGTGGGAGGTGCTGCGACATGGGGGCCGAGAGGAGGAAAGAGGCGAACATTATGTGGACGCGCCGTCGGGCGGAGTGTGCACACCTAAATTATTTTTCTTACACCGTGGCTCAGAGTAAGCGACAGCTCACGGGCGCAAGCGGACAGCGTTTATGGTGGTAGTCCCATCATTGTAGCTGCGCCTGCTCTAATAATCTAGAATTTTACTTAAGGTATTGCGTTTCTTGCGGAAAATAGCTGCGTTGCTTGCCATAGTGTAGAGTACTTTCATATTAAGTGCATAATTTGAGAGAAAAATTATGTAACAAACTTGCGCTACAGTTACTGCTGAAACTGAAAACCACACAGTTCTTGCTCATATTCAATCGGCTCCATTGGCAGTTCGTGTTTACAAGTTCTTGTGATCTGGCTGTATACGGGACAGTTAACTGCCCTCCCACAGCAGTGCGCGCAGTGCTGCAAACCGACCAGCACTTTCCTAAAGAAATAAATAGGAAAACCGAGAAGGACAAGCGTGCTATCTAATTTCCTAGACAAGCGGGTCGGCTTACGGCAGTCCCGCAACAGAGTACATATTATATTAAAGCGAATATTGTAAGCTTGGCAATGTGGGTATATTCCAAGGAGGTTCCTTGGTATATTCCATTTCAGCATCTAGCGCACAAGACAAGGACGGGTGAAGACAGGCGCTGTCTTCGTCAGCTGTCACTCGGTCCTTCCCTTCTGTAGCGGGTGTTGGATGCTGAAAACACTAAATAGTTTACCATTTGTTTTACACCTGACAACAACTTTCTGTGGCAGCACAGCCAACTGTGTGCAGCCTAAGCATACACTTTTTCATTGCGGGGTGATTCCACGTAAGATCGAACAAACGATGGCTGGTCGACCTCTTAAAATTATGTCAAAATTTTATATATTATTGCCGGATGAGTGGAAAGAAGAGATCCGCAATTTGTTTTGCCGCCAAAATTTTTTTCGAAGCACAGGAAGTCAATAATGACCAAGATGTGAAGTGGAGCGCTCATCCGCTCTGCTGTTTTGGCCAACTTTCGTTATGAATTGCACAAAATATATTAAAGTTGGGTAGCTGAAATTTCTTTAGCTAAATATATGCATGCTTTTGCTTCTGCTCAGCTATTTTTAGTTTTTATCTGTAGCGTAGATGTTTTTATAAAAACCTCGAAATTGGCCCAGGAAACGGTGTTTTCTTTACTTTGGAGGTCTTTATCTCAAAACGCCCCTGTAGCAGAGCGACAAAAATTCCGCATGACGTTTTTCGCATGCTTATCTATCAAAGTGCCGAATCTTATGTTCATATAACATTTCAGTAATGAGATACAATCGGGCGAAGTTGAAGAAAATACCAAACAATGGAAAGTTCTGACGAGAATTAAAAAAAAACATTTTTTACATTTCTTAAACTTTGTCCACTTATTCTCCTCCACATCAGCTTTCACAATCATTGAAAACATATTGCATAATTTTGTTGCACTAATAGTTACGGCCCCTCCAATTAGACCCTTAGGCATGGATTGGCAATTCCGACTTCTTCCCCAGCAAGTATATAAAATGCAGGCAGGATTGAATTTCTTTGTATTAAAAGGTCAGCAGTACCGAAGAAGGTGTCGGTGGCACTGAAGACGTTAATTTTCAAATTATTTGGTCACTGCAGCTGCCACGAGCCCAGGGCTCCCATGCAGGCGCGCGCGCACCCGAGATGCTCGTTGTAAGAGACGGAGCAGTGAGAGCTCGTTTTCGCGTCCTAAGACCGACTGAGTTCAAAACAGCAACATCTCTCGGGTGACTTGAACGCACGTGCACTGGTAGTTGCAGTTATCGTCGATTTATTTTTCAGGGGCCATAAGAATGTCATCGTTCAACAGAGCGTTCCGTGAAGATCTTTCATTGCAATGGTAGCAAAAGCACGCCTAGTACAAGTAGTCCGTCTCATTGACAGTCACTGATCTTTCGTGTGTTAAACATTCCTTCAAAGCATTGATGTCTACGTCGGTAACTCAGCGAAATTTTGGCTTCTTTGCAATATTTGAAGGAGTACTGAAACGATGATGCAGAGG
>NC_051184.2:104607336-104627764 GCF_013339695.2 Rhipicephalus sanguineus
TGCTACTACTACACTTTAAGAAAAACATCTGGCGTTCTTTCGTTCTGCTTTTACAAAACATCTGGCGTCTTTCGTTGGTTTATTTCATCAATCAACGGCGTTTTGAACAAAATTTTTATTGTTTAATCACGCACAGGAGAAATCTCACCAGGCACTACCTTGGAGGTAAACAATGGCTGCTAATGGCAATAAGAGACAGAAGAAGTCGGCTTTTAGCTAACACTTACACTTCTACTTCTACTAACGTTTCCTACTGGAACATGCCAATGGCTGCTAATGGGGAATAAGAGACAGAAGAATTGGGCTTTTAGTTAACGCGCACGCTGCGATTTTTTTATTGTTCAACAACGCACAGGAGAAATCTCCCACCGGCACCACCTTGGAGGTCAAAGCGTAAGACTTGTTACTCACTACTACGACCACGACGACTACGAGGGACGAACGGGTGCCGCCTTAAGGAGCTTCGCCCCTAAAAGCTGTTTCACTCTCGCTTCGATTCCTGAAGTGGGGTGCACTGCACCCTGTCATGTTGGCAAACAGGTGAGAGGCACCTAACATGAAGACAAGCGACTTACAGCGAATATTAACACGTCCATGGATAAGCTGCCGCGCGAGACACAGCACACAACCGTCTTGGCCGCCAAGGTAGTCGTAGGCCTGTCATAGCCTACTTTCAAGATTATCAGGAGAAACAAGAAGTCTTAAAGAATTCAAATAAATTGAAGGGCTCCAATATTTATGTGCAAAATGATTATAGCCAGTGCACGCTGCGCAAGCGCCGCCTGCTTTGGGAAAGTTCAAAAGCTGAACGCGACAGCAGGAAACGGGTTACTCTTATTCACGACAAAATCAAAATTGATGGCAAACTTTTTGGCTGGGATAAAGCAAAAAATGCGCGTGTAGCACTTCATCCGCATGCTACAGGTTCTGATTGACCCTCTCGACAGTGTGTGACCAAAAATTTGAGATTGCTTAATGTAAACGCGCAAAGCCTGTCTAATAAAGTTGACAAGCTCGAGTACCTTCTACTCACCTACGACCCTCACATTACAATAATCACAGAAACCTGGCTGCCCGAAGGTATAAATGATTCAGTACTAATTCCTCCGAGATATAAAATCTTCAGACGTGACCGGCCAACAAGAGGTGGTGGTGTAGCAATAGTTCCCAAAGATGGTATTAGTGCTCGGCCCCTTCAACAGATTCACGAGCACGAAAGTTTATTCCTTAAAGTAAGCTGCTGGGGCCATTACTTCACCGTGTGTGCCATCTACAGACCACCCTCTTCGACACACGAATATCTGTCTAAGCTATATGACCACATGTGCGCGTTCAAAAATGATCGTCTGATTCTTGCAGGTGATTTTTACTTGCCCAATGTTGACTGGCGCGTTCCACGCTCTGGATCTGATGTAACGACGTTAAACCCTCTCGCTGACATTGCCTTGATGTGTGATCTTGTGCAGATTGTTAATGAGTGCACTAGAGAGGCCGGAAACGCTCGTTCTACACTCGACCTAGTCTTTTTAAATTCCAATGTATGCAAATACACGGTCTCCATTGAATGTGGCAACTCCCACCATAAAGCAGTATTTTTATCCTTTGGTATTGGTGAAAACAAAGTGCACCGGCAAGAGACTAGACATGTCATTAAGGATTACTCGAAAGCAGATGACCAGGCCATTTTGGATAATCTGTGGTTCTTATGTGATAATCTTTCTGATGAGGTGTCGACCGCCTGGAATGAAATGAAAACTGCGATACATTAGTGCACTTATAAGTTTGTGCCAAGCAAACAGGTTAGGAAAAACCGAAATAAGCCATGGATTACTAGAGAAATTATACATTTGCACCGTAAGCTAAAACGAGCTAGAAAAAAGAAAAAAATACCCTCCAGACTTATCTCGTTGAAGGCCCAGCTTGCAATTCGGCTAAGCGAAGCAAAGGCAAGATACTTCAACCACTCGCTTCCTAACTTTTTGAAAACTAACCCGGATATATTCTGGCGGTACTTGAGCGATGCGCACATAACACCGACCGAGATATCAGTAAACGGCTGTATTGTTAACGATCCAGCCAAAATCGCAAACCAATTCAATCAGTATTTTCACTCGGTATTCTCTCAGGGAGATTATGCTGACACAAACCTTAGTTCTCTTTCTACTTTATCTGCCGATTTCATAACTGTCGAAGGTGTCCTTTCGCTGTTACTGAATGTTAAGACTAAATCTTCCGATGGTCCAGACGGTATACCTAACGCATTTCTGCAACGTTACGCCGAACCTACCGCGCATGTCCTCACCCATCTTTTTCGTCTTTCGTTTCATAATTGAATTCTTCCCGATGGTTGGCGTACGGCACGTGTTATTCCCGTATTTAAAAAAGGTGATCGCCTAAATGTTGAAAACTACCGGCCAATATCATTAACTTCCGGTCCTTGTAAACTTCTTGAGCACATCATCACGCATTACATAATGTCATTTCTTGAAGAAAACAATATTTTGACTCCTTTCCAGCATGGTTTTAGAAAAGGCCTCTCAACTACCACTCAACTTGTAACCACAATTCACGACTTCGCAATAGCACTTGATAAGGGCGACCAAATAGACGCCATCTTCTTAGATTTTAGAAAAGCTTCCGATTGTGTCTGCCATGGTAAACTACTCACCAAACTTTCAAATATTGGTTTACCCATTAATGTAATTCATTGGATCCGCTCCTACCTTAGCAACCGGAAACAGTTTGTCCAGGTCGAGGGCGGCAGCTCTGGGGTTCTGCCTGTAACCTCGGGAGTTCCACAGAGAAGTGTCCTTGGCCCTGTCTTGTTTCTCATCTTTATCAATGACATCGTTTCATCAGTTGACACCTCCGCCATAAGCCTAAAGCTTTTTGCAGATGACTGCATTCTTTATAAGCCAATTAAAAGTGAAAGGGACCAGGAGTGCTTGCAGAACAACCTAAATTCTCTCTCCGATTGGTGCCATACCTGGTCGATGGAGTTAAACATTAGTAAATCAGTCTTTATGCGTATCTCAAATAAAATTACCCCTTTTACATCACGCTACACCTTAAATAATAATCCGTTGATCGAAGTGAGCAGTTTTTAAATACTTGGGAGTCAATATTACCAATCGGCTGTCGTGGAGTAAACATATTGACGACGCTTGTTCCTCCGCCTCTAGAAAACTAGGGTTTCTTAGACACAAACTAAAAAACGCGCCATCTCAGATCAAACTTCTTGCATATAATACATTTATTCGGCCCCGTCTAGAGTACGCATGCGTAACCTGGGACCCGTATTTTAAAAAGGATGTTCATAAACTTGAAATGGTCCAGAGGAGAGCGGTAAGATTAATCTATAATGCCTATCAGAATCTTGATTCACCTTCAACACTTATGGCTACTAACAACATTCCACTCCTGAAACAGCGTAGAGCCATCGCCAGACTCAAGTTTCTTTTCCTGCTTCGTAATCGGCAGTTTAATATTGATCCCAGTAAAATACATCTCTCCCTCTTCTTCCAGGAAAACCAGACATGCTCACAATCATGATCTGACGCCATACTTCGCACGTACTAACCTTTTCAAACACTCCTTCTTTCCGAGAACCATTAGCGAATGGAATACACTGCCTTCAAATGTTTTTCCTGAACGTGGCTTTCCCGACTTTGAAAAATACATGCATCTTTTTGTGTAATCAACACTGTCGATATTGCAATGCTACATTATCTCTTCTTATTATTTCAGCTGTGTAGCTTTACTTTTTTGTGCTTGAAACTGTTTCTAGAAGTTGGTTCACTTTTCTTCTAGAGATGTATAACTAAGCATCCTAGTTAGTAAGACTTGTTTTTCAAGTATTGTGTATTCTAACTTGGTGTATAATTTGTTCGTTTTTTTTCGCTAAGCTCCCTTTTTTCGCCCCTCCTGATTGGTCTACGGACTGCAGTATGTACTAAATAAAATAAATATATGCGACACTCTGATAGCGGTGGTCCTGCAACCGACGAGGCCAAAAGGAGGAATGGCGCTGCACCAGCTGAAGCAGTTGGGCTTCTCTGCAGCAATTCGGAGTTCCATGTGACCGCGCTTGGCGAATGGCAGCGGAGCGGCACGTGAAAAACAGAGGCGCCACTCTGGCTGCTAAAGGAGCCATATGCAGCAACTTTATTTAGAGCATCTTTCTGCAACCACTGGTGGTAACAATGGTACAGATCAAAGTCAGAATATTCGATTGTCAATTTTCAATTTCCGAAAAATGAAGTGTACTTTGAAAAGTATGCTGAGCACTAACAGATGAAGATGGGGAGCAGGGGAAGTGTCGATGGAGCCGAATGATAGGAGCGATCAACGGCTGGTCTTCCGGTTCAGTAATAAATGTGGCGCAAGTGTGTCCAGTAATGTTCTTTCGGTAATTGTCTGTTTAGTTTGAAACTGCTCACACTTTCACGAGCAACGTGGCGTTATTCCGTAAGGAACACGAAACCTTATTTAAAAATCTCGATTGGTACGAGCAGGTGCCGCAAGAAGGCAGGGACTACCACAACAAACACCGTCTGCTTGCACTCGCCAGCTGTTGTTGACTCTGGGCAGTTGGCTTAGAAAAAGGGCATGTGGGCTTTAGCCAGGGTTCTCAGCTCAAATATTACGACATTAAAGGGGCCGTTACACGATCACCAAAGAATTGGGGGTTTTCAGAACTTTTAGGGGCGAAGCACTTAGGGTCGAGGCTTGTCCGTTGTTGTTCGTTGTCCGTGGTCACGGCACAGCACCGTGTAAAATCGAAACATGAGGTTTAACAATAGACTAATATCAATCGTAATTCCGACGAAGCTAATACAATACACCTACAAGCACATACCCTTCATACTAGTCGGGGACATTAACGTACACATTGTGGACCTTAGGACCTAACTTTGTCGTCGACTCTCACTGTCGGCGGTCACGGTATGTAGAAAACCGTTGCTATAATCGAAACATACGCGTGTGTATGTGAATAAAAAAAGGTTTACAATAGACGAACATCAATCACAATTGGGACACAACAATATAAACGCCTACAGGCACAAGCCCTTTATACTAGTCGGAGACTTCAAGGTAGACATTAAATACCTTAGGACCTAGCTTTGTCGTCGACTCTTTATGTCACTTTATCACACTTTTTGTGACTCAATTTACAATATATGGGGCAACACTCGGGTAACGTACGGTTACTCACCCATACGATACCCAGAGCTTCGCCCACTCGCCATGATTCATTTCGTAGAGATAAGTGGATTTTTTCTACATTTGTTTCCTGACATCATTTCCCTTTTTCCCCTCTCTCATGGAGCCAGGGGTATGGACAACACCATGCGGCTGTACGGGAGACGGACCTAACGCCCCAACACATACTTGATCGCAGGTTTGATGCCGGCATAATATGAGGTGCAGGTGCATGGTCAATTTTATTCGCGATTTCGCTCACGTCTGAGTGGAGCTCGTTCCGGGTCTAAATATCCGATTCCTATAGGTCCTGATCAAATGCGCCTATGTGACGCCGGTACACGGTGTGAAAGCAAGCTGGAACGCACGGAGAGATTTCGGTTATCGTGGTGACGGGGCTCTCATGACGGTGTAGTTGAATAACAGACTGGTCGTTGGAGGCTCACGCAATATTTCTGAATACCATGTGATGATTCCAAACATAAGACCCCTATCTTCTTGAATAACCTTTCTTAATATGTACAGGATGTGATTGAGCACGAGCCAGACGTCAGCTGAGTTTGGTCACGAATAGAATAACTGTAATGCTAAATTAATGTTGTTGTATATGCTGCCTAAAAGTAACACATACAGTAAATCTGGAATTAAATGGAACTGCTTTACGAGATGGCTGGGTGAGTGGAGTATTAGTCAATACATGCGAAAGAAATTAGTGAGTTATTGAGGCTGCCTCGAATGTCGACCTCAACCTCGGTTAAGCTTTGTACGTATATGACATCACGTCGGGCGTACACTCCTCCTGCGTGGGCGCTGAATTGGCTATTCAGTATCTTGTAAATCAAAATATTCACTAGCCGAGTACGTGTGTGTATATATCTGCTCTGTGATATGGAATAAACTTTAGTTGTGAGTCGGCGCTTGTGTTCGTGTGATCCTTCGTATTTTCGTCTTCCTTGTTGCGCCGTTCTGAAGCCATGAAGCCGAGTACATATCATATTCAGTTGCACATTATGTCCTTTGACAAATGATGCACGGTTTGTGCAGTATTCTCGATTTTTTTGTCCGTTTACCTACGACGCGCGAATATAAAGAATGGATGCGACATATGACCAGCCCGAGGGCCACCGTTTCGTTTTTTTTATATCACAAAAGAACACTACTATTGGAACGTGATGTCATGACGTCGATGTGATGTCGTATGCGTGCAACGCTTCGTCGAGAATAAGGCCGACATTTCAAGCAATTTCAATGAAATGCTAATTTTATAAGCGCGTATTAAGAAAATTGCACGGCACTCACAGAAAACAGTCGCCCAGCAGTTTCGGTTTCATTCCAGACTAAACACTTACTCTGGGGCACGAAACTCTGTGGCGCGAAAAAAAATGTCTCAGAAGCCGGAGATATATTATGACATCGAGTTACGTGAGTGTGTGAAACCTGTGTTGAAAGGAAACTAGGCCTTAGCTGTTGGTTTGCCAGTGTGCCAGCGACAATGACCGCTCCCGAAAGTGCTTCCCCTTCGTTCACCCCTGGAGAAACGCTTATCATTGAATCTCTTGGTAATTACCGTAGCTTAGTGGCAAGGATGTTGCACTGCTGAGCTGGAGGGCTCGCGCGCTTATCATTTGCTGCACTTCACTGAAACTCAGTGGGCCAAAATCCGCAGCCCACACCAACGGCGTGCCTCAATAGTTGTATCATGGCTCTGGAACGTAAACACCTGATTTTAATTTCTCTCTTTACTCTAAGTGTTTTAAAGGCGAAGGCAATTTTTAGCGAACTTCTGCGACTTTGAGCGTATCTATCTATCTATCTATCTATCTATCTATCTATCTATCTATCTATCTATCTATCTATCTATCTATCTATCTATCTATCTATCTATCTATCTATCTATCTATCTATCTAATCTAGCCGCCTACGACTTTGTACTCTCCTGGTTGCTTCGTTAATCGAATGTACACCGAAATTGGTATGGCGTAACATGACTATATGACGAACATAAACGACAAGTCATAACATGAAACTCATGACACGCATGTCATGTACAGCATGATTTATTTGCCACGCTCATGGGGCGCTGGTGGCCGTTTCGCTAGCTTGATATACACCAGAATTGGTATGTTCCGACGTGACTGTGTGACGAATGCGAATAACAGGAGTTAACATGAAAATCATGACACGCATGTCATGTACAGCATGACCTACGTGCCACGCTCATGGTGCGCTGGCGGCCGTTTCGCTAGCTTGATATACACCAAAATTGGTATCTTGCGACGTGACTGTGTGACGAACATAAGTAACACGAGTTAACATGAAAATCATGACACGCATGTCATGTACACCATGACTTACGTGCCACGCTCATGGAGCGCTGGCTGCCGTTTCGCTAGCCTGATATACACCAAAATTGGTATCTTGCGACGTGACTGTGTGACGAACATAAATAACACGAGTTAACATGAAAATCATGACACGCATGTCATGTACAGCATGACTTACGTTCCACGCTCATGGTGCGCTGGCGGCCGTTTCGCTAGCTTGATCTACCCCGAAGTTGGCAGTGCGCAACGTTACTGTGTGACGAACATAAATATTAGGAGTTAACATGAAAATCATGACACGCACTTTCCTTAGCGACATACAAGTCGATGTATGCAGCTCTTTGCTGGCTGCTTCGCATTACATCGATTCCCACAATGCATGGGATCTGCCGGCTTTTTTTTACAAAACTGAAGTGCCACCAATCGCTCAAGCTCGTAGAGGCATATCACTACATTCTCACCCTCGTGCGTGGGACATCACGCCCCTTACGCAAATGCATAATTAATAGCTACGCCATTTCTGGCGCCCGTTAATATTGCGAACCTTTATTCGCGTACATTCATAGTTTGCTGGCGTTACCGATTATTCATAAACTCTGTCGTCAGTACAACTACGTTCGCATCGGATACTCTTACTGATTAACAGCTGAAGCGCTTGGGTGTCCGCCTTGTATACCGATGGTGTACGAAGTTCAATATCCCAAAAACAGCAGTAATACCTGCTTTCCATTACAGAACATGTGTTTCCACGAAGATCCCCCAGTTTTTTTTTTAATTCACGCCGTTTTCAGTTGCGCGTACGCTTCGTGTTTTATGAAAGGATGAAATGATGTTTTGCTACCTGAACCCCGCAATGACACGCCTTTCGGCACGCAGACATATTGGCGCAGCTGCGCACTAGTGGTGAGAAGACAGATGAAACAGCGGCGCTGCTGGTCTTCCCTTCCTGCTCACCCTTACTTTTCTTTCCCACCAATTGCTATATTGTACTATACAAGACAGTGCTCTGCGTTACCCTCTCCCTCCTCCTCACCATCACTTCTCTTTCCCACCAACTGCTACAGTATACTGTACGTGGCTATGCTATTGCTTATCTCCTCATCTCCTCCTTTCTTTCCTTCTCACCCTTAAGTCCGTCCTCCTCACCCTAACCTTCCCTTTCACCCAACCACCTCGCTATTCTATACTATGCTCCTTTCTTGGCCCGGCGTACCTTGGCATAGCTGGGCTGAGCTCCGCCGGTCTTAACGTGACACCAACTTGGCTCAGTCAGTTAATGCGGGACGACAACAGAATTTTGCCAAGCTTAAACAGCTCCGTGTTGAAAAGTGCGTCCGATGAGCGGCGAGCGCCTAGACGGAGTCGCAAATAGTGGGGCCACATGTAGCATCTAACAACAGAATTTGAGCGGTGGCCATCCTGTGAGAACTGTTTTCACATAAGCTGGAAAGCTCTATTTTTAAATTATATATATATATATATATATATATATATATATATATATATATATATATATATATATTTTTTTTTTTCATTTTACAAGGATGCGGCATGACAATTTCAACCTGTTCATTTTTTCAAGCCACACGGGCTAGTCAACGTTCCTTGAGCCTGCAGCGTTGGACAATATGCCCAGAGATAACAAGAGATAAAAGCGAAGGAAAGGCAGGGAGGTTAACCAGATTATACCCGGTTTGCTACCCTACACGGGGGGAGGGGGAAGGGGAGAAAAAAAGAATAGAGATAGCGAGGAGGAAAGAGGGAACAAGTAATACGCGCACACATATCAGTGTTCACCGCATACACACAGACAGTCACAACGGAGAAATATTTAACATCGGTTCCTCTGCGAGATGTTAAAAAAGGCTTGCAAGGACTGGCTCCAAGGAATCGAGAACTTGCAGAGCGCATTGAGCTGGCGGAGTTGTCATTCCGTTGAGGAGAGTGCGCATCGTGGTCATGAGAGACCTCAACACAGCGAGGACTTGTAGGTTCTTGTCGTGGCAGTCATCTGTAGACGATGAAGCACACTGCGGGCCTTCTGCATCGGCTCTTTATGAGTGCGCAGTGGTGGCAGCGAGGGCCACGCGACATCCGCCGCCGCTTTCAAAGCTTCTGCGTCTTTCCGGCTGTCCAATTGTGATGCATTGGGCGGTGGTGGTGGCGGCAGTGGTGATAGCTGTCGCTTAAGGGAAGTCTGACGATCTGTCGGAGTAGGAGATCGCGTTGTCCGTCCAGATTGGGTAGCAGTAGTCTTAGACCTTCGTCGCCGACGCGAGCGTCGTTGTCTATTTCTCACCACGTCAGCAGCCTCTTTGTGCGTCGAGCCGTCCCGCACCATCTGTTTCATGACACTCCATTCTTTTTCCACTAATGGACAGTCCCTTGATGAGGCTTCGTGTGAACCATGGCAGTTGGTACACTTCAGGGCAGTTGCTCGGCAGGATTCCGCATTGTGTGGCTCTGCACAGCGGGGGCAAATCGCCACGTTCCTGCAAACTCCGCTGACATGGCCCATTTTTTGACATTTACGGCACTGGAGTGGTCGCGGTGTAAACGGACGGACCACGTGACGAAAGTGTCCCACCTTCACGTGGGATGGCAATATGTCACCTTTGAAGACAATCTTTACGCAACGCGAGTTGCCCAGACGTGAGACTTGGACGATGTTGCTATGGTCACTAACTTCCTTGATGAGCATTGCAAGGTCGCCACAAGGAATGGAGATGTCGACATCGTATATTACACCTACCACCATGTCCTTGTTAAGTGGAAGGTGAGCTCGAACCTTGATACCGTCGAAGTCTGTGACCCTGGTCAGAGCAAGCAGAGATGCCTGGTGTATAACGTCGATAGCCAAGACATTCTTGCGGGGGTTGACTCTAACATCCTTGATTTCGTTTGGAGCCAGAGACTCGAGTTTCCTCGAGATAGTCTGCCGATTCAAGTGTCTCAGATTGTCCGATGGCGAAACAGGCACAAATAAGACGGTGTAGTTCACTGAAGCCTCCTTCGGCTTCACAGTACATGCGGTTGAAGCTGGTGAGGCACCCATAGATCGTCGTTTTGGTTTACGACTGTAAACAGGCGTGAATTCATCGTCGGAATCGTCACTGCTTGCCGAATACAGTTCGGTGGACTCACTGTCGGCGTCGCTGAGTTCGCTGTTCCGTTTCCTCGAGGGGCCCGCCGACGGCGGAGGCATGCCTGGAGGGTGTGAAGGCCAGTCTACTTCCAGGGTAGCCAAATAAAATACCGATGGCTACGCGAGGAACATGAAAAATCACCAAAAACTGTCACCCGGTAAACAAAGCGCTGTGCAAGACGCACACTTCGTCGTCGTCCAATATGCCCAGACATTTCCATATGCCAAGTAGAGCGCGTACGGCAACCCATGCAATAACCAATGGCGAGACACCTTTTGCAGCTTCTCCCCGTTCGCAGTTTTTTGGCAGGGCTTTCTTAGTCTAACAAGCAGCTTACATTCTCTGTAGTTCCGTATTAATTAACTGTCCTTCAACAATGTACGGGACGACTTTCCTTCTGTGAAGAGACCTGCTCGTCTTGTGTTGCCTTTCAGCAAGGATGCTCGCTGATTCGCCGTCCAACTTCATCACTTACTAGTGTATTATTGTGGGACGTACACACTGTGTTCGTGTTTTGGAATAGCGTAGCTGTTTATGCCGGGCGTAACGTGTAAACCGTGGACTGGAAAAACTTCGCTGAACGATGACGTCACTCCCACAACACGGACGTAGCTCGTGTGACGTCACGCGCTGCCACCCAACAGAAAACATGACCCGTCACGCTCTCTGTTCGTCCTCTTCTTCATTGTCGTCATCTTGTTCAAAATCCACATCTCTCCCACAAAACGGGCGCCGACTTCTCAGGCGCGGAATGCAAAAACTATGACGAGCGAGACAACAAGTATCGAGAAGAGAAAGAAAGACAGAGAGGAGAAGGGGGGGAAAGAAATAGAAATAGACTAAAATACACACAAACAACAGAGAGAAGAGAGAAAAGAAAGAAATAGAGGAAGAAAGAAATTAAAAGTTTGCAGAAGTTAGCAAAAAAGTGACGCCATATCCACGAAGTGCATGATGTTAGAGGAGCTTGCTCGGAGATGATCGGGTGTCCCGTGAATCCTCCGTGAAAATTCCTGTATCGTCATATAAAGACGTGCCTACGTTGTTATATATACACATTATATACACAATGTTTCTTATTTTCATTTTGATGCTCTATGTACGACTACGTAGCCGCTTCCCCGCTGCTTCGGCTGCGCGAGCCCTCGCCGCTGCGGTCGCCTCTGGATCGATGGTGGCTTTTGCTTGCTGCCGGCGCTGCCGTCTCTCTTCTGCTCGCGGGCTGTCACCGCAGGGTCTTGGCGGCGAGCCCGCGTTGCTGCTGCCTTGCGAGCTGTCAAATCAGTTGCCTTGGCTTCTCCATGCTGAGTAGCGGTAGCGAAGTGCACTGAGTGAGCTCCCAGCGAAGAGAAAGGAAGCGCGCCGAGAGCAAGCGCTGTATATGGGCGCGGCCCTCTAGCGGTCATCTAACGAGAGCACACACCGAGTGTGCAGCGGAGTGTGCGGCGGCGCCTGAGCGGTGGCGCGCCATCTAGTGAGCGTGCTTGAATCACCGGAGAGAGCACAGCTGCGCCTCTAGTGGGAGCAATGAGAGCTAGCGGCTACGGCGCGATGAAAAAGGCGCGAGCATAAGAACCTTGGAGAGGAAGCTCCTAATAACAGCAGCCAAGAAAACCAAGGTGCCCATCAGCTCCGCTGCCTCTTTTGCATTACCCTTCCAGTGAAAGCGACGCTATTTTTTTACTTTATGTATAAGTTATCTGTACAATGAAACTTTCCTACGTGCCGAAACAAAGTACCTCGGCGGCAGTTTTTGATTCAAGGTATCCCGTGTCCATAGGCAAACCTCTTTATTTGCATCCCAAACAAGGTCACTTTTCCGTGGTGCACCTGGATGGCCTTACCGGTACAATGATTTTACTGCCTGCGCAATGTCAGCGTCTTCCATGGCTGGCTTTCCGCGGGTCGGTTCTTGCGTTTGACGCGATTGTCCCAACGTGCCGTTTACTACTGTGCTGTAGCTCCGGCTGCAGAAAAAAAGATGGCTGATTCATCCGTCATAGAAATTGGTATAACACGAAAGTGAAAGGTGTCGTCACAGAAGTAGTTGATTCTTTATAGTGCATTTGCATATGAGAGGTGGTATAACGTCTACTGCTGTTTGGCATGTATAGCACCGCTTGATGTGGACGCACTCACGTTGACGCCTAGTGGCACATCTGCGTACCGACGGCTAACACCCATGATCATGATTGAACGCTTGCGGCAGTTGAAGTTTTTAACATATACGCGTACACCGCATATGATCAATCCCGCGTAAAGATGGCATCAATAAGCACATAAATAACACTGATACTCGATATGCACTCCTTCAAAGCGTCGTGAAACGCGAAAAGAAGCGCTACGCGCGTCGTGTGATCCCTCTAACCTGCCGTTAATTCTCACAGAGCGAGCGGGGAACGCCGTGTAATAGCCAAGCGCGCTTCGGAGAGCTTTTGTTTCGAAATGAATGGATGCTATGAGCAATGTTTGGGCTAAAGCCGCCAGCTCACCGTGTGTTAAAGCGTTGGAAAAATTACACTTCTATTGGAAACGCACTGAACGAGATCGTCGTAGAAACGGCGCGTTTTCTTTTTCGAGCCTGGCGGCACACTTATCACCGCCCCGTTGTAAAGGGGACGCTCATAGCATCCATCCATCCATCCATCCATCCATCCATCCATCCATCCATCCATCCATCCATCCATCCATCCATCCATCCATCCATCCATCCATCCATCCATCCATCCATCCATCCAAGAGCACTGTGAGAGGAAAGTGTGAAAGATAAAAGCTGCTTTCATATAGCCTCCGTAATTTGTTTGGCGGTAGATCAGTGGGCTATGCGCCGGCTAGCCATCGTCGTGGACTGAGAGGTCGTGGCTTCGACTCCTGTCAACCGGACCTACAGTTTTTTTTTTCCTTCGTCATCTGATGGCGTTCATTTTGCTGTCGTATTTCCGTCACACAAATACGCCAGGAAGTCTTGGTGGACCCCAGCATAAAACACTTTCGTGTTAAAAAAAAAGGCTTCCGCCTAGCAACAAGTTTCTGTAGCAGCACAGCCAAGCCTGCGTGTGCGGAGCTTCTGCACATGTGTTACTACGCCAAGTAGCTCGTTTTCAGGCTAACTTGGCTGTGGTCTCGCAAGCGCATTTGAATGTATCATTTCCCATGAACGAACTCAAATTATATTGTCATTTTTGTAATTGCACTATCAGAGACTGCCTATCTATAATTCTTGAAATTTTGTGCAGGCAGCATTGCCAAAAAAAAAAAAAACGCCAGGCCTGCGCTGAAACCGCAGCACAGTCACAGCGAAAGCTGGAAGAGCGGTGTTTCTAGAGCCCGTTGTAAGCTATCTTCGGCCTACAATATAAGTACACTAGAAAGGTACCCACTAGGCCATAAATCACAATTTTTGTGAAGTTGGGAAGCACCTTCTAAGCCAATATTCGTCATTCTGCGGAGAAGCGAGGCACCAGCTACAAGTCTGTAAGGCATTATGTGAACTTTGTTGACGCGACGACTAATGACGATGAAGAATTATGGCTCAGCTCTTTGTAATTGGTTGGAAGCATTAAACGGCCCACCAGTTATGTAATTTGCATTGTGTGACGCTCAGTCGCTATTTCCCTCTCCCGTCGTGCTGTATAACATACGATGACGGGGGAGAGAGATGGGGGGAGGGGGTGAAGAACTTTACTGCGACCCCGAGGAAATGGATCATGCGCTTATGGGCTTCCTTGGCAACCAATCCAAGCGCACTTGCGAGGAACCCACTACGCTATAAATCATTGTAATCTTTGAGA
Organism: Rhipicephalus sanguineus; assembly: GCF_013339695.2. Taxonomy (NCBI): domain Eukaryota; kingdom Metazoa; phylum Arthropoda; class Arachnida; order Ixodida; family Ixodidae; genus Rhipicephalus; species Rhipicephalus sanguineus. The sequence continues at coordinate 104,621,800 of NC_051184.2, forward strand.
AGTAGGGCAGCAGGCACTGTGCCATTTTTCGTCATTCTACGGAGAGCGTTGGTACCTGCTAAACGCATGTAAGGCATTATGCGCTTTTTGTTGATGCTTTGCCTGATGACGATGAATAATTATGGCAGGGCCCTTTGTAATGGGTTGGAAGAATTCAACAACCTACTCGTTGCGCAATTCGCATTGTGTGACGCCGGGTTACAGAATTCGCGTTGTGCGACGCTTGGTGCTTATTTTACTCTTCTGATTACAATGATTTATAGCGTAGTGGGTTCCTCGCAAGTGCACTTGGATTGGTTGCCAAGGAAGCCCATAAGCGCATGATCCATTTCCTCGGGGTCGCAGTAAAGTTCTTCACCCCCTCCCCCCCATCTCTCTCCCCCGTCATCGTATGTTATACAGCACGACGGGAGAGGGAAATAGCGACTGAGCATCACACAATGCAAATTACATAACTGGTGGGCCGTTTAAAGCTTCCAATCAATTACAAAGAGCTGAGCCATAATTCTTCATCGTCATTAGTCGTCGCGTCAACAAAGTTCACATAATGCCTTACAGACTTGTAGCTGGTGCCTCGCTTCTCCGCAGAATGACGAATATTGGCTTAGAAGGTGCTTCCCAACTTCACAAAAATTGTGATTTATGGCGTAGTGGGTACCTTTCTAGTGTACTTATATTGTCGCCCCAAGAAAGCTTACAACGGGCTCTAGAAACGCCGCTCTTCCAGCTTTCGCTGTGACTGTGCTGCGGTTTCAGCGCAGGCCTGGCGTTTTTTTCGAAGGCGATAGAATAAAGACTCACAGGGACCTTATGCATCCGCCTCAGTCGACTCGAAAGTGAAAGCCATCTACTTGATCTTTTTCTCCTAAGTCGATGTACTTAATATCACTGGAACGGCAAAAGTATCGCAACCGTCCAACCCACCGCCATATTTGATCCTGCGCGGCTGAAGCTGCGGCGGCGCGCTGTTGATTTTACGTGGAATAACAGATGTTTTACCAATTGTACGCGCTCTTGCCACCCCGAATGAAACGTACCGTTGTTCTCTAACCGATATGGAAAGAAAAAGCGGCAGCTTTAACTTGTCTCTGCATGCACGCACACTTACTAACGCGAAGAAAGGAATGCAAACTGCACGGCACTCGCGAGCTCCGCTGTTGCATTCATTCTCAAGTGCTTGTGTCCCATATGTTAATAAAAAAACATGCTAGGGCACCGCATGATACAATCAAGGATGTTGAAGATGACAGCGCGATGAAAACAAATGTAAACAGCGGAGCACGCAGGAGCCGCCCTGTTAGAGTTTCTTACCATCACCTCAGCACGTTCTGTACTACGCGGCGCTCAGGCGTACACAAGGTGTAGAACCACATTAAGCCACACATCAGATGCACAGTTCCCCAACTGAGACTCATTTTACGCGAATTTCCCCAGACGATGGCAACGTTGGCAATAAAAGAAATGTGGTAATAGGCTGGAAAATTCTGCCTCAGTAATTATAACATTCGAAATTTCGAATGAAATACAGTATTACGGATTTCTTGTTCTTCACGATTGAGACTTTATTCATGCAAAGAACAAATGCAGATAAGAGACACTGCGTTAAGAGCAAATTGTACAGAAGGTGCGAACGTTAGGAGTAACGTTAAAGCAGCAACGAAATATGTTTAACAAAAAATTCGGCAGATTCCACGCATTGTGGGAATCGGTTTCATGCGAAGCAGTCAATGGGTACTTTTATGCTGTATTTTATGGCTTTGAGCCAGGCGTAATGACGTGGATAGACGTGTTTTGTAAGTGAAGTAGCTCTGTGCACATCGTGGGCTTACCAGGCACGTCGACAACACTGGCGTTTAAAGGGTAACTTATGGTGCGACGTAACGTCAGCCCTCAGGTTAGAGTAGACACGTAAGTGCTATCGAAACTAAGTGCACTGTATGGTGCAGTCATGTGGATATCATACGTAACCTTCGTTAATGTATTCCTCCGGGGTCGAGCAATGCTTCAATATAGCTGCTGAATCATAGGAATACAAATGCGATGTTTATTAGACTGCTCTAAAAGCGGAGCCAACACTGGAACCACCCACATTAATCTGATATGACGCCTGTATCGTAGGAGTACATATGTAGTGTTTATTGCTTTCTTGTAAAATTAGATAGCCAGCACCACAACCGCAATCGACGTTGCAATCGACTTTACGCCTGCATAGGCTGTTTTTCTAAACCAGTTTATAGACCTGGCGTGGCTTTGTGGTAGAATACCTGATTGCCACGCAGAATGCGTGCGTTCGATTCCTGCTGGGATCCTAATTTCTATTCTTTCCGTTCGTCGGGTCAACGCTGCCGATGTAGGTTTTTCTTAACGCTCTCGCAGTTAAATTGCGAGTGCCTGTTTTCGCCGTTCCTGGGTAGATATAAACTGTCAATCACCGGTGGCGCATACCCGTACACCGCGGTCCGTGGTAAACGGGTGTGTGCCACAAGTGTCTGGAGGAAAGGGTTTGACGACGTACGCGACAGGATTTTCACGTTATGCATGTCATGACCCGATAGTCATATTCGTCAAATCCTCGTACCCTCCCATGCCAATTTTGGTCCACACCTAGATAGATAGATGTAGATAAAAACGCTCAAAGTGCCAAAGGTTCGCTAAGAAATGCTTCGCATTTAAGAACAAGAAGGCAATTGACTAAAATATCTTAGTAAACGTTTAGTGAATGCATTCAGCACGGCACTAATTTCTATTAAGGTGTTCACGAAATAAGCAAGTATAACAGCTGAATAAAATCTTTAATTGCTGAAGCATGTTAAGCTAATGTAATGAAATTCTGTTATATCAAATCGAAATGCTTGAGAAAGGCTTCCTACGCCAGGCAGCTTTTTTGTGAGCTTATAAAGGATGACTTAAGGCGAGACCCTAAACAGTTGCCATACACACCACATATCATTATTAACATTACACCTGAATTCGCTTTCAGGAGCTTTAAAAAGAAATACGCCAGACTTATCATAAAAGAAAAAACTATGCGCTAAACCTTCACAGAAGAAGCGGAGCTCATGGAGTGTTGTGTTGCAAAAGAATAAATAAGAGCAACAACCACATGCACGTCAAAAAACCAGCGATTTAAAGCGAGTCCAGTTTAAAGTGAATGACGTGGAAATGTTGCAGCAGTGCGTTTCCATGGCACGATGATGCTTTAACACATTAACCGCTTCACGGTGATGCTAACTATGCATGTGCTTTCTTCGATAACCATCCAAAACCCGCTACACTGGTATAGGGGCAACATAAACATTACCCGAAGAAAAAAGCCGGCAGATCCCACGCATTGTGGGAATAGATGTAATGCGAAGCAGCCAGCAAAGAGCTGCAAACATCACCTTGTATGCCATTGAGGAAAATGCGTGTCATGGTTTTCATGTTAACTCCTATTATTTATGTTCGTCACACAGTAACGTCGCGCAATACCAACTTCGGGGTCGATCAAGCTAGAGAAACGGCCGCCCGCGCCCCATGAGCATGGCACGTAAGTCATGCTGTACATGACATACGTGTCATGACTTTCATGTTAACTCCTGTTATTTATGTTCCTCACACGGTCACGTCGCAAGATACCTATTTTGGTGAATATCAAGCTAGCGAAACCGCCGCCAGCGCCCCATGAGCGTGGCACGTAAGTCATGCTGTACATGACATGCGTGTCATGATTTTCATGCTAACTCGTGTTTTTATGTTCGTCACACAGTCACGTCGTGCAAAACCAATTCCGAGGTAGATCAAGCTAGCGAAACGGCCGCCAGCGCGCCATGATCGTGGCACGTAAGTCATGCTGTACATGACATGCCAGTCATGACTTTCATGTTAACTCCTGTTATTTATGTTCCTCACACGGTCACGTCGCAAGATACCTATTTTGGTGAATATCAAGCTAGCGAAACCGCCGCCAGCGCCCCATGAGCGTGGCACGTAAGTCATGCTGTACATGACATGCGTGTCATTATTTTCATGTTAACTCGTGTTATTATGTTCGTCACATAGTCACGTCGCGCAATACAATTTCGGGTAGATCAAGCTAGCGAAGCCGCCGCCAGCGCCCCATGAGCGTGGCACGTAAGTCATGCTGTACATGACATGCCAGTCATGATTGTCATGTTAACTCGTGTTTTTATGTTCGTCACACAGTCACGTCACAAGATACCAGTTTTGGTGTATATAAATCTAGCGAAACCGCGCCAGCGCCCCATGAGCGTGGCACGTAAGTCATGCTGTACATGACATGCGTGTCATGATTTTCATGTTAACTCGTGTTATTTATGTTCGTTACACAGTCACGTCACAAGATACCAATTTTGGTGCATATAAATCTAGCGAAACCGCCGCCAGCGCTCCATGAGCGTGGCACGTAAGTCATGCTGTACATGACATGCGTGTCATGATTTTCATGTTAACTCGTGTTATTTATGTTCGTTACACAGTCACGTCACAAGATACCAATTTTGGTGTATATAAATCTAGCGAAACCGCCTCCAGCGCCCCATGAGCGTGGCACGTAAGTCATGCTGTACATGATATGCGTGTCATGATTTTTATGTTAACTCGTGTTATTGATGTTCGTCACACAGTCACGTCACAACAAACCAATTTTGGTGTATATAAATCTAGCGAAACCGCCGCCAGCGCCCCATGAGCGTGACGTAAGTCATGCTGCACATGATATGCGTTTTCATGATTTTCATGTTAACTCGTGTTAATTGTGTTCGTTACACAGTCACGTCACGCAATACCAATTTCGGGGTAGATCAAGCTAGCGAAGCCGCCGCCGCCAGCGCCCCATGAGCGTGGCACGTAAGTCATGCTGTACATGACATGCCAGGCATGATTGTCAAGTTAACTCGTGTTTTAGATGCGAAGTATCTTAAGGCGGAGCTCAATCCGGTGGTGGTGGTGGTGGTGGTGGTGTGCGGCGTGACCACCCTTACTGCGCATGCGCATACCCTCTCCACAACCCCCTCTCCACTCCCCCTCACCATTCCCCGTGTCCTCTACCCTCTCCCACCCCCTCTCCCATCCCCTCTCCCCTTCCACTCTCCACTTTCCCTCTCCCCTTTCCCTCTCCCATACTCCTCTCCACTTTCCCTCTCCCCTCCCCCTTTCCACTCTTCCTCTGAAACGCGGGCTAGACATGCCGAAATTCTCTCCTGCGCAACGCCGCGATGAGCTCGAGCGCTTGCGCGTCCCCTCCCCTTCTCTCTCCTCTCCTACGCTGCCCCCCTCTCGCCCGCCTGTCAACCGCGTTCCCCGCTCGCCCTGTGAGAAATAACGGCCAGGCTAGATGGAAGATACGACGCGGTAGCGTCCCTCTTCGCGTTCCACAACGCGAGGTCGGTAGCATGCCCAACGAACGCCAACGGAACGCGATCGTGCAAGTGCTCCGGATTCGCATCGCCTCATGGTCTCCTTTAGCGGGAGATGGTGTAATTTTTATGTTCGTCACACAGTCACGTCACAAGATACCAATTTTGGTGTATATAAATCTAACGAAACGGCCGCCAGCGCCCCATGAGCGTGCCACGTAAGTCATGCTGTACATGACATGCGTGTCATGATTTTTATGTTATCTCGTGTTATGTATGTTCGTTACATGGTCACGTCGCAAGATACCAATTTTGGTGTATATAAATCTAGCGAAACGGCCGCCAGCGCACCATGAGCGTGGCACGTAAGTCATGCTGTGCATGACATGCGTGTCATGATTTTCATGTTAACTCTTGTTATTTATCTTCGTCCCAGTCACGTCGCAAGATACCAATTTTGGTGTATATCAAACTAGGGAAACGGCCGCCAGCGCACCATGAGCGTAGCATGTAAATCATGCTGTACATGACATGCGTGTCATGATTTCATGTTATGACTTGTCATTTATGTTCGTCATACTCAGGAGGCCATAACGCCATACCAATTT